>NC_067115.1:33691993-33992014 GCF_021347895.1 Acanthochromis polyacanthus | reverse complement strand
CAAAGCATCTGGGTTTGAAAACCTTTTTTCTTCTTTTTTTATTCTAGCTTAAGGGACAACACATTAAGCATTTCCAGTTTCATTTCCCAGAATATTTCTTTATTAAAAGAGGCATGCCTTTGTATCTCAGACATGAACGACAAACAGCAACCAATTCAAAGTCAAACAGAAAACAGACTAGTCAGAAGGGATGGGTCTTTGGAATAGAAACCTATAGAGACAGAAAGCGGTTTACAGTCTTGGTTGTTTTAACTGTATTAATGCCACAGTGCTGTTAAAACCCGTGAATGTTACGCTGTGTTAACACAGACTACGTGGCACTGTGGTTTGAAAAGGCTGATAAAGTGCTCCGACACATTCTTGAACCAGACAGACACATTCGACTAGTCTGAGGATGGCTTTGATTGATACAAAGATGAGCCATTTTTGTACAGTTAGCACACAAAGATCCTGACGCATGATTCATTGTCTGTGTAGCATTGAGTAGGAATTAGAACAAAAATATACATTTCATATTTCAATCTAAAATCAATCTTCTTTTCTAGACTTATGAGATGAAAACATCTACTCAGTGTAGTCCGCGAGGTTACAAGATAAAGAGCTGTCTTCAGCTGCTTTTCTGAACAGTTTCTCTGCTAATACACAACTGTGTTGTTTTATTATTTACTTGAAGGAGTCCATCATCTCAGAATCTGAATCTTTCCATAGCTTAAAAAAAATAGAGGCTGAGAAATCACTTGACTTTAATTCTCTTTGAAACTCAGCATTGATTAAAGTTCTGATTCAGATTATCTTAGGAAATGTTCAATTCTAAATCCCACGTCAATTTCCATGTTAAATTTTGAATGAACTGCTTCTTTTCATCGAGCTATGAGCAGGAAGTGATTGATTTCGTGCTTTTGGAAGCTGAATTTAACGACAGCACAGACTTCTCTTTGCGCTTGAACAATGGACGGCTTCTAGTCATAAAAACTGCCAAAAAAACCCTTTACATTTCTGCCTGAATTGTAATATGTTGTATTATTGCTGTTTAAATCCTTTAGAAATCAGGCAATACTGTGAACTAAAATCATAACTAAGGCACCAATTTCTAAGTTTTTCTGGTAAACTCATTTAGTTGATTCATGCTTCTCTCTCGTATTGTCACATTTGGACATTCATACTAACAACCATGTGCAATACTCGGACTAAAACGAGGGTGATTTACAACAGAACAAATTGCCCCTGCTAACTGCTTGTCTGAATTTGATGCAAAACTATCCCAACAGTGAGATTTCAGACGGATCACAACCTAAACAAAACCCTAAATAGAAGGCAGACTATCATCAAAAAGCCTGAAATATAACCTTTTCTGACAGAAAATATCAAAAGAAACACAAAAAAGCTTAAATACCCCATCCCATTATGAAAATATCCTAAACTTAATTACACCCCAAACATCCTTAATCTGCAGCATTCTATGTCAACAGAACATTTTTTCGTACAATATATACATTATAAAGCATCGCTAAAGTAAGGCAAATTAAGCATAGCGTTAATAAACCTGGGTTTGGTGCTCTGGATTGTCGATCTGTGCAGATATGGAAAAGGTGTAGAGCCCAAAAATGTGAGAAACTAGTGCACTGTAGGAAAATTGCTTCACCCAAAAGATGATTTAAGAATTAAGAAAAACAGAACCTGAGGTACCATCATGAATCAACAGAAGAAAAAACAAACACCAAAACAATCTACATCTAACAAACAAGGATTTTTTTTTTAGAAACGCCACTTTGTGAAGTTTGAAGATAACTAATCTGTTCTGCCAAAAGATTAAATCGTGTAACAGTTGCATAAGAAGAAAGTGGAAGTTTGGATGTGTTTCTGGGATGCTGCCGGTCGGCTACAGGGTGATAATAAATCAATAATCAATGTGATCGCATGGCAGCGATTCAACACTCTCGAAAGGCCACCTGAGTATTTTACAGAACCACGCAGATTAGCAGACATCTTGCTGTGGTTGGAGCTGGTTGGAGAACACATTCAGAACAAGGGCAGAACCCTGAAAGTTCAGTTGAGGGCTGATGATTGATAAAAATGTCAGTTTATTGTTTTTCCTTTAAATCATTGCTCTGCAGTCTTTGGTTGGTGGACCTGGAGCTCGCCTTTATGAAGACAGTCGCTGGTACAGGCTTCAGCAACCAGGTCGAGATATAATGGACCTCCTCCTTGGCTGCCCAACTTTTTATAGAAGTAGATGAAGAAATTTTCTTTAAAAACGGATGATTTTGCTTGGAAAATAAATAATCTATATTTTTAAAATAGTTCTGAGAGGTTGCTTCATCAAGTAGTGCCTGAAAAGGACAAGTATCGATCAAAAGAGTGTTTTAGAATCTTTCAGAGTTCGGTTGGACTCAACTACTCTTCCATAGGAATGTAAGATAAGATGGAGTGCTCCTGTGCAGTTGCAGCCAGTTCTTTGAGGAACTCCGTGAAGAGGACGGCAGCGAAGACCTCGGTGCGATCCAGAGAGATGGCTTTGGGTTTGGGTGGCGGTGAACTCTGGAGGATCCTTCCCCCGTCGTGGTGGTTGGAGCCTCTGCTGCTGTTTTTCTCTGAGAAAACAAAGGACTGAATGAATACAAACTGAAAGAGATGGGTTTTCAATATACAGCGCATGAATTCAAGACATTTTGTAAATATATTTCTATGGCTGATTTCTCCATTTGCAAATAGTTTGAATCAAAATGTAGAGTCTGCTTATCTGGAAAAAAAACTCGTACAAAAGACAGCAATTCAGTTACAAACTAAAAAATTCACTTTAAAACTCCCATCTTAGTCTCTGGACTCAGAACAAACATTCCTCTGACAACTTTTTTTTTTCTTTTTTGTGGCTTGTAGTACTCTGAAACCACAGGGAATCCAGTTCAAAAACACGAGTAAAGCTCCAGGGCGTGAATGAGACCGCCGCTCAGCTGCAAAGATACATGAGTTACAACAACAAAATCAAGGAGAATTTATTCCAGTTCTCATCAGGAGCCAAACACAACTGATCGAGAATGCAGATGTCGACTTGAATTATTTCTGGCAGCAAATTAGTCACACTGACACAGCGGTGGAAAGTAACTATGTACATTTACTTAAGTACTTTTCTGCTGCTTTACACTTCTACTCCACTTCATTTCAGAGACAAATATTGGACTTTTTACACTAAGACATTTACCTATTAATTTAAATTATTAGTAAGGTGCCCATTTGGTTTAATAACACAAAATAAAATCAACAAATAAATTATAATATGGTAATATTATAGATTAAGATCAAACTAAACTGATTTCAGAGCAGAAAATCATACACTAACCTGCAGATAAATGATAAAAAGTAGTTAAATCACCTTTACTAGCATTAAAGAAGAACACATGAATGCATCAATAATATTAATTATAATCATATAATTTTTGTAAATGATATAATTATAATATATAGATTTATTCTGAGATCCATCATTCTGCATAATGAGTACTTTTGGTACTTGGAGTATATTTTGATGGATGAACTTTTACTTAAGTATAAATTTAAATGCATGGATTTTCCTTGTAACAGAATATTACTACACTAAAGTATTGGTACTTATAATTTAGATGTGAGAACTTCTTTCACCTCTAGAGTGAGAACTTAATAAAAGTGCAAAGTTTGTTTTGTAATCATTGAAAAGTCCCCCAACAAACAAACAAAAAAACTGTCTAAAGCGAATAATTCTCTCCCTAACTGTAAACCACATACATATTATGTCGAGAATTAATACATAATGTAAATATTTCTGTTATAAAAAACATCTGAACCAAGTTTAGTTGACTTAAAATACACGACAACTTAAAAAATAGCTCATCACTTTTAGAACTATAAAGCTTCCACCAGTGGGACATTAGCTTAGCTTAGCTTAGCATAAAGACTGGAAGCAAAGGGGAGAAAGTAAGCTTGGTTCTGTGTAAAGGTGAAAAAAAATACAACTAGCATCAACTCTACAGCTCGTTTTAATGTAGTTTTTAAATTTGAAATACAGAAAAAATGCTGTTTCCTGTCTTTATGCTAAGCTAAGCTAGCCCTTCTGATGGCTGTAACTTGATATCTACTGTACAGACATGAGAGGGGCGTCCATCTTCTCATCTGATTCTTGGTAACAGAACAAATACAGGCATTTTCCAAAATATCTAACTGTACTTTTAAAGTGTTAGCATCATATGAAATGAAATAAAACCCATTTTCTTGAGATGTTGAGTTACAATTGCGTAGGAATCAGTTTAATTCAACTCATAGCAGGTCGTGCACCAATCAGTAGGTTGACGATTCAATTCCTGGCCCATCCAAGTGTCCGTAGGGAAGAAACTGAACCCCAGCATATTGTAGAACCAGATAATTTGTCATTTCAGCATTTACATTTTATACCATCATAGATTCATGTGCATATACGGATTCCAGTTACAGCTAGCACAGAAAAAGAAGACTGCTGCTGTAGCTGCATTGTCACCTGCTGCCATGAATGTCGTCTCCCTTGCTAGTAGCCAGTGTTGGGCAGCAGTGATCAGCTCTGGAAAGTCCTTTCTGCTGGCAGCCTGCTCTTCAATCTGGTTCTTCACAATGGCTAGTACCTGAAAAAAAGATCCAATTTACATCTGCAGTGTTTGCACAGTAATTACATTTCAAAGCTCATCTAATGAACTTGTATTCTCAGTTTCATTTTCACTTACGAAAACACAGCTGCACGTTTGTGTTACCTGGTAGAGGGAGCGAACAGTTGGCTGGAAAACCAGGTTGGTGTTGAGGAGGAATGAACGCAGCAGCGGCTGAGGATAAGCAGCCAACTGGGCCAAGATGTCGGTCAGCAACAGGTTGACATGAAGCGAGTTAGAGAGCATATTCTCCAGACGGGACAGCAGCACACTGACGAATGGACCTGCAGGAGGAGTAGGAGAAAATGATCTTTTAATGCTGCTGTTCAAATGTTATTTTTTGGTACATAATAAGACAGCTGCAGGGCCAAGACTTCCCTCCACTCACCTGTGAAAGGCACTGTCTGGCTCCTGTTTGTACTTCCGCTGCGAAACCTATTAATCGTCCCAAATGGTGAGTGCACTTTCTCTGGCTCTGGTGTTTCTGCAGAGAAGGAGGTGAAATCCATCTCCTCTTCATCCTCCTCCTTCACAGGTGCAGCAGGCTTCTTCACCTCTCCATCAGCTTTGACCTGTTTTCCTCCTGCCTCAGTGTCTAACGTACGAATGAGCTCCTCGTACTGAGCCAGAAGATCGTCGCCCAGCTCCACAGCAGTCGTGTTCTGGAGGTTGGCGTTACAATCTGTCTGACCTTTGGCCTTTGTGTCCAGGTTATTCTTGCCATTATCAGCCATCACAGAGGTTGGAAGAGTAAGACTGAGCCCATTCTTCAGGGGAACTTCTGCTGAGGTCTCTTCTGATCGTGAACCGCTGCGCTTTGCCCGGTCCACGTCTCTGGTGTCTTTCTTTGCAACAAGATCGTACACCATGACGTCATCCTGGAACTCATTTTCCTCAATGTACGAGCCTTTCACCAACATGATGGCCGTTCTCCTCATCTCCTGGATGTGCTTTGGGGGCTCAGCAGGAGGCAGTTCTACAGGTTTCGTCTCTACCGGAGCCTCGGCGGTCTGCACCGGACACGCATCGTAACTATCATCCCACTCCAGCTCCAGCTGGGTGATGGAGGGCGGCTCTGTACTCGGCAGCAGGGCGGGTCGAGAGTGCTGCACCAGCTGCTTTGGGACTCTCTTGGGGGCCATCTGGGGTCTCTTCAGCAGCGGCTCCTCGAGGACGCCCGGCTGGTACTTCTCAGGAGGCGGCTCCTCTCCGTCGTACGGCGCTGACCAAACCTGGCAGGCACGAATGCAGCCGCTGATGTTCAGACGGGCGTCGTAGAGGTAATGGAGATAACTGACATCGAAGCAGATTTCTGACCCGATGGTGCAGGAGTTCCCCGAGCCATCATCCACTTCTGACAGGCTCTGCATTTCCTCTGGTAAAACAAAAAATAAAACCGATATGAAACGTTGATAAAAGCCGGCGTGCAGCGGCTCCACTCAGTGTTCACACAGAGCAGAACTAATGAGTTTGACATGTAACGACAGGGGGTAAAGTGATGTAATGCAGCGAAACAGCAGGAGATCTCACTCTGATAAAATACAATCATCCCTGTTATATGTTCACGTTCCAATTAAATGCAAATCAACACCTTACAGTGCACCATATGTCTGAACAGTTTCTGAAAATGTAACTTTAATAAATTATTCTTTTTACTGTAATATTTAGTTTTGCTTTACTTCCTCCAACATACACTGAAAATTATTTTTAGTATTCCTCAATTTGTTCTGTTGGTTTTGACTGCATTTAATCACGACTGTTACTGAGGTTGTAGCATCCACTCATTCAAACGGCGTTATGAATAGTCATCTGTGCTCAATTAATTCTCCTTGCGTCTGATTTGAAAGCAACAAAAACATCCATAAAGCCTGGTTGCAAATGTGGCTGATGAGCAGTCATTCATTTTAAATGAACTGTAGCAGAAACAGCACTTTATTGCTCAAATAATGCACAAGGACAGGCAAAAAGTGTGGATATTACTGCCTTTAAGAGGGTTAGAGGGCAGTTTTGTAACTCCCTAATTTGCAAGGCTTTTCCATGCCATTCAGTTCAGGTAGTAATTAGCTGTACTAAACCCAGCTAGAAGGATAATTCTTCTATTTTTTACAACATGAATCTTATATTTGCTGTTCTTGGCATCATTTCTGCCTGTATAAATAATTGCTTAGAATGTGGCAGCATCACAAAAGGGCAAGAAACTAAAGTGGTTAACAGACTTTAAACAAACTTCCAGGTTACTCAAACTCACAGAAGCTGGAAGAGACAATAAAGACGAAAAGTAAAAAACAAACTTATTCAATTTATTTTTGCTTTTGCCTTGTTTGCCACGTCTAATCATCAAAAGTGTAGCAATGCCACCGTGTTCCCAGATCTTTGAAAGTGTTTTCATGTCCTCAAACTGCAAAAATTAAACTCAAACTGTACTTATCAGCCAATACAGCAATCAGCAACATGAAAACCACTGACAGATGAGGTGCTAGCATTGTTCTGCTGGGAAACCTTTGGTCTTGCCATTCATGTACAACTCATCTAAACATTGCGTGCATCCCCCTAGAGCAACAGCACTCCCCAGTAGTAGTACTGGTAAATGGTCTGGTCCTTTCCTCATGTGAGACAGTTTGGTCGTAGCGCTTGATGGTTTTTGCGACTGCACTTGTGGATACATTCAAAGTTTTTGCAATTCTCCAGACTGACTGCCCTTTGGTTCTAAAAGTAATGATGGACTGTCGTTTCTCTTTACTTAGCTGATTGGTTCTTGCCATAATATGGATTCTAACAGTTGTCAAATAGGGCTGTCAACTGACTTCTGCACAACACAACTGATGGTCCCAACCCCACTAAGGAGGCAGGAAATTTCACAAATTAATCTTTACAAGGCACACTTGTGAAGTAAAAACCATTTCAGGTGACTACCTCATGAAGCTCACAGAGAATTTCAACAGTGTGCAAAGCAGTAATCAAAGCAAAGAATCTACAATATAAAACGTGTTTTGACTTATTTCACACTTTTTTTGTTTACTACAGAATTCCATTATTCATTCATAGTTTTAATGCCTTCAGTGAGAATCTATAATGTAAAAAGTCATGAAAATAAAGAAAAACCTTTGTGGTCTCAAAGTGCTTTACAATGTGTTTCTCATTCACCCTTTTACACACCAATGGTGATAGAACTTCCATGCATGCAACTTGGGGTTCAGTGTTTTTCCTAAGGAACTACCATAGTGGTGGCAGGACTGCAGGAAAATCCACCCCATCGCACCCTGGAAACTGAGGAACAGCTTGAGAATTACAACAAAGAGCCCAAACTATTGATCTCTACACTTCCAGATCTCATCCATTCACGGATCTCTGGGAAGCATCATAAAAAAACCCAAACCCATGGATGAGGATGGACAGGATCCAAAGGATTCAAAATCCTGGTTCCAGATACGACAGAACGCACTCAGAGGTTGCCTGTCTGTAGCACAGTACGACGGAGCTGCTTTGATTGCACAAGGAGAACCTACACAATATAAGGCAGCTGGTTGTAATGCTGTGGCTGAGCGGTGTATTTTTCCTGTCATGTCTCCTCCCTTCTTACCTGTGCTGCTGCCATTGCTGGGAGTATCTCCGCCCTTGGAAAAGAGGATGGATTCGAGCTGTCTGAGGGGCGGAGGGCTGCGATCAGGAGAGCAGCAGGACGGCGTCAACGCCAGGATCTTGGCTGCCGACACCGAGTAGCAGTCTCTCTCCTTCACTACACGCCTCTGACTCAGCATCATGTGGTTGCAGGGGATCAGGTACCTGGAGGTGAAGGTGGGAGGGGACGTCAGGAGAGCAGACGGGTGGTCGTAGGAGGAGGACAGGGAGGAGGGGGTGAGATGACAGATGGCGACGGTGGGAGGCAGCGAGTAGAAGCTCGTCGTGTCGTAAACCAATTACACGTACCACGCTTCACGAGTAGGATAAGTCAGCGTGTGCGCCACTCACCTCAGTACGAGCTGCAGCATCACATCTTCACAGTATAAGCCGATGAGAGTGCGGAAAAGCGCCAGAGACACGGTGCCCAGCTGGAGCGGTGAATGGAAAGACACAAAGAGATGCATTAAATCTAATGAGGATGATGGAAGAAACTGTTCTTTTCTTTTTTTTTACAAAACAGTCCCCAAATGATAAACAGTTCTAAATTATATTAGGGTCTTTCAGCGTCAACTCATTGAGAATCTCCAGACACTTTGTAGGAATGATTTTTGGCATCTCAAATTGACATCTGCCTGTTTTTTAAGCTAAAATTCCAATGTTGTCATAATTTTCCACCCAATGAAAGTATTCAGTAAATAATTTGCTAGTGGGAAATTGAATGAAATGCCACTTTCAAATGTCCATATCTCTTGAGTTATATGTCCTAGAGTCTTCACATTTTCAGGAGATGTTTGGAAGTTTCTCATGAATGGGGAGCATGCAGCAAATCCTGGCAAACAAGCCTTGTGCTTAAGACCTCTCAGATTCAGAATTTGTTCAAAAATTGCAAATAAAGTGGATTTTTCAAGAAAAAATCTCTCTAATACATAGGCTCTATTGGCTCAATGTTATTGTGAGAATACTGTCTTAACGACATTACCAACGCTTAGAAAGCCATCATATGTTGCTAGAAATGGGAGTTACGTCCAGTTTAAGTTGACAAATGGCGAGCTGGACATCTTGAATCACAGGTAGGTTGATGAAATTTGGGATAATAAGAGATGGAAGTATCTTGTGTGCCAAGTTTCAAAATCCTTCCAGAAAACACACTCTGCTTCTCAAATGAATATATAAGGTTACATGTGAAATCTGTTTATTTTTTCTGCATATGCATGTGCTAGGTTTCCATTTATCAATTGCAAAACATGTCTAAAAACTGACACTTCATGTGTGACACAAAGCTGGGAAAGGTCAAGCAAAGATGACCAAACGTTTGTTAAATTCAAGGTTGTCTACGTCCAGGCTGTGCTAGCTAAACGCTACTGCACTGGATGATGATGATGTTATTACACAAACTTTTTATGACAGTTTTTAGATGCGACATTTTTGTCCTTAATATGGTGCTTTTTTCTGACACTGTGCAACAAATAATGCACAGTGACAGTAAATGGAAAAAAAAAAAATCAATGAACAATTGGCAGTTATGAGCAGGACTGATGTCTGGTTAACACAGCAGAGCTATTTTTTTCGTAAGTATGCTCACTTTTGATCATTAACAGCAGTGAAAGAGAAAAGTCAGATCATTAAGCCCGTAAGATTCATCCTTTGGAGATGAGGAACGCTGCTGAAATAGATTGGCTTCTGTCATCGCCATGACAACACTTCTAACGTGGCCAAAAATGAGTGAACTACCAGGAATTAAAAAGTGACATTTATTTAAATTCATTAATTGTCAATGTCAAAAAAAAAAGGTATTTTTTGTTTTGTTTTCTTGCAGGTGTGTCCCAGTGAGCCCTTTACACAATCAGACAGCATTGTAAAAAAAAAAAAAAACAAACCATTTATTCATCTTAATGACTCAGCCCTGCTAAAACATTTGAACAAGGCATCTGATCATATACTGTTATAAAGCAACGACATGATAACAGAATAAATCACTGCAACTGAGTGTCACCATGGCAACAATGTGCCAGCTTTGGTCCTGGCATTTAAATGTTACCCATGAGTCCCAGAGCTTCTGGAGTCATTTCTAATCTATGAAACTTGCTCCTGCATAATCAAACGGGAGTGACACTGCGCTGCGTGAAAATCATGTGTGTGTTTCCAAGATAAAGCCTGCGTTAGCGGTTGTGTCCAGAGTTCATCTTGTACCTGGAACGGCGTGTTGATGCGGCTGACCAGAGTATCCAGGATGTGGACGCTCTCGTGTCGGTGCAGCAGGATGAAGGAGAGGAAGGTCTGCAGCAGCGCCGGCTCAGAGACGCTCCTCAGGAAGAGGTCGAGGTACGCTGTGGTCGTCATCACCTCTTCCAGGGTGAGCTTCAGGGAGGAAAGAGTCAACAGTGAGCGTGTGTGACTTAAAAACACATCAAAGCATCCCAGCCAGCTACAACTGTATCTATTTTATTCATATTAGAGAATGACTTATATGGGTTTTCCAGGGTCGATAGTGATGCCGATTATTGATGTTTGGACCTGATGTACATTGGATGTGACAGCAGGAACTGGTGATTTATAATTAGGCTTCTTCATTAATAAGGGTGACTGTAAGTGAATATATAAAATAGAAATATGAGTGATTAGAGCTCCTCTGTTTATGTGACTGAGACTGATCGGCTTGTCTCCTGCCGTTTCATCTGCTGCTCTTCTTTATTTTCTAAACCTTTTACTGTTCTATCATTTTTATTTCCCACTAAGATCTATAGCTGACAGCTTTTTTAATTATTGTTTTCTAGATTCTGTTTTAGTGTAGGATTGCCCAGTTGATTGGTGGTTAGCACTGTCGCCTTGCAGCTAGAAGATCCCCAGTTTGCATCCCAGCCTTCCTGGGATCTTCCTGCATGAGTTTGCATGTTCTCTCTGTGCATGTGTGGGCTTTCTCAGGGTTCTCTGGCTTAATCCCAAAGTCCCGAAACATGCTGAGGTTAACCGGTAACTCTAAACAGTCTGTTGGTGTGAATGTGAGTGTGATTGTTTGTGTGTATATGTAGCCCTGTGATAGACTGGTGACATGTTCAGGTGTCTCCTGCCTTCACCCTAAATCAGCTGGGATAGACTCCAGCCCCCCGCGAGCCTAATGAGGATTAAACGGTGTATATGTAATGGATGGATGGATGTTTTAGGGTAAATGGATGGCTGATTTGGATCTTAGCCACTAGCTGTTAGCGTCGCCTTATTCACTGTAAGAGGAGCTCACTTCCTGGTTTGTGGCAACGGTTTGTCACTTTTGTTCAGTCTCTGCTTGACAGACATTTCTGAGATCACAGAGTGCTGAGACCTGAAGTAGCACATTTCATTTGTCAATAAGAATACAGTTGATCGGAAAAATGCCAAGCATACACATTGTATTCTGTGGATCACCTGGCAGAGTACTAAGGAGAATGACAAGGACTTTATTCCCAACATCTCCTTGACATATGTGCATTACATGCATTATATTTACGTCTACACATATCACATGAAGATAAAGAAATGAAAGAACGCCAACCTTGTGGAGTGCTGGTGCGAGGACAGGCACGAGGAAACCGTTATAGATGTAACTAACCAGCTGGTCTCTGATATCAGCATGGGCCACCTGGGAGCAGTCGAGGAACAGAGCAGCGAGTCAGAAGGTCGCAGCTATTCACCGCATGTGAATAAATTTTTTCCACGAGGCAGCGGCTTGTGCATGCAGCTCAGACACGTGCTCACCTGAATAACGGCGTTGCAGAATTCCAGCGAGTTAAGAAACTGAACGAGCGACGGCATCCGGAGCCAGTCCTCTCTGTGCAGGCAGTGCCAGTCTTCGCTGTGAACCTCCAGCTTAGTGGGCAGAGACGAGTACAGGCCGCTCAAACCTGTGGCCAGAACCTGAGGAAAAGGGGAGGAGCAGCATTAAAATGAAAGGTGACGCTATTCTACAACAGCTCATGAGCTCATTTGTAGTTCATATGCAGGATTTTGTTTTTAATGATTGGCCAGTTTCATCACTTTTCTATTATTAAGACGCTGCTTTGTTCACTACCGACTTTTCTGCTGCAAATTATTGGAAAAAAGCCAACATTCGCACACATGCATCACCTCTGCACTCATACTGGTTCACTTTCTCTTTAAATCTGAGGCACACTGGATAAGTGAATTAGAGGCTCCCACAACTTTGGGAATGAATATTATTTATTTGTATGCAAGGTTCTTCCTGCTTCTAAATTCCAAAACAGGTATTTCTATAAAACATATTTTCCACTTAAATGTTTTTTTAATGTCATCATAATAATATATTAATGTAAAAATGGACTCCTCCATTTTTTGTCTTTTCTTGACTCTCTGAGTCCTGTTCACATTATTAATAGATTCTAAATATGAACACACTTCCTCAGTGGGGATTATTTGTTCTAATAAAGTGCATTTCATGTTTCTATGTGTTTGGATAAGGTTGACGTTGGTGCACTCAATTTATATTGTAGATTTAGGTTACATCTTGTAGTATGAATATATGCTGCTGAAGTGAGGGGTGTCTTCCAGAGGATTGGAGATGTTTGCTTTTAGGTGATTTGTGTGGAATAACATGCAATAATGAACAGTACTGCGAGTGGTGATGTCTTGAGAAAGGTCCTTGTAACCAAAATATTAACTTTTCATTAAAATCAGTGCAAAGGTATTCCATGTATTTTTCCAGTTGGATGTCTAGGGGATCTGAATTTTGTAATCTCCTTTCTTTCAGTGCTCTGTGACCAGTTACCTGTGATTAAAAATGACACTCCTTCTGTACGTTGTGCTAATTTGAAAATCTGAACGTGCTCAATTGCTAAACTCAGACAGCGCCGATGATAAACACCAACATCAGCATGCAGGAATCGTCACCGTGAGCTTGTTACCATGCTGACATTTAGCTCAAAGGACTGCTGTGAATAAGAGCAGCCGCTGAGAGCTGCTGGCACTCCTGTAGAATAGCTGTTTAATACTGTTGTAAAATGGTCTTTTTTAATTCATTTACTGCTAATTACAGACCATATAAAAGCAGACAAGAGAGTAGGTGTACAGAAAAGGGGCTCGTTTGTTGAAGCTCTTAAGAAAATGGCTGTAAACTCAAAAACAGACAGTTTTACCTGCACTGTAGAAGAAGCAGAATGTGCTGCAAACATGTCATATATACTGACTATTGAAAATAATTTGACACAAAGTGATTACAGACAAAATATCATGGGTTCATTAAACGTTCACGAGGCAGCGTGTATGAGCCACATGATATACTGTTTACACAGCTTCGGTTTTACCTTTGGCTTCAGCAGATTTATGATTTATGATTTACTGCTCCACTACAAAGCAAAATCCTGCTGTAAATCATGTCTCGCGCTCTACTTTCTGATAACGTAATGCAGATATAAGCTCTGCAGCAGCCTACATATCAGCCTGCCTCTATCCATACTTATGGATTTATGCCTCCTACAGGTCGAGCTCTGAGACCTTCATGAATATTTGAGCAGTGAGGTGTTCTCCAGTAATGACCATGATATGGCAGTACAGTCACTTCTCAGCATAACATTCTCTCTGTTCTCTGTGAAGCAGTTTTTACAATGTAGGGTCTCAGAACCTATAGCAGCGCAGTGGAATTGAACTGCAAGATGAGTGCATCATTAGTGTTGTAGGAATGCATACATCCTCTATAGGATTATCCCACTGTGCCCTCCCTTCGGATGCCAATGGAACCAATTAAATCCAGACTCTTGTTCTACTGGCATCACATCAAAACCCATTCTTCACTACGCTGTCTGCAGCTGCGGGTGAATTGCATTATTTACGTGGGATTAGCTTACAACCGTGCCGTAATCTTATAAAGCCAAGACATTTGTAGCATTCTATGCTAGATTCCTTAACCTTGTTTTAAGTGGGCCCACAAATTCATCTGTAAATTTCGGACTAATTATGCCACCCAGGCTCTCAGACAAGCCAGGAAATAATAATGATGCAGCTGACTGAGGGGGATTATTAAAGATAGAACAATTCTTTTCACATTGAACTGCAAATAAATTAGAAGAGAGGGGAAAGTGACAGATATATATATATATATATATATATATATATATATATATAAAAAGCAGGATAAGGAGAAAAGTGCAGGTGATTTTTCATTAACGACTGACCGGGCAGAAGTAGGTGTTCTCTGCGATGTGTTTGGCCACTCGTTCGTTCTCAGCTGACAACGACATAATGAGCAGCAAGGCATCTCTGGCCTGCTGGCCCACTGTTCCCTCCCTGTGGATGAAGGGGATGAGCAGGGAGAAGATGAGGAAGTTGGTGGCTCCCTGATCCTCGCTGGTGTGGAAGAACAGCTCCAGAATTGAAGGGTCCTTCGCCAGAACGCAGCACAGCTGGTTGAGCAGCAGCACCAGCTCAGCTTCCACCGCAGGCGCCGCCGTGCCCGAACAGGAGGACAGCAGCATCATGAGCGGCCGCAGGATGGGCTTATGATGCAGCAGAGGCTGCTGCGCCTGGCCCACCAGCATCTCGTACATCTTCAGCTGCTCCAGCTTCATGTCGTCTGTGAACTCCCTGCGGAGGCTCCACACGAACAGCCGCTCCATCACGTTCTCCATCACCACAAACTCCAGGATGGGGCCCATGGCTCCAGCCTGCCCGCTCTCCTCCTCCATCAGCAGGAAGAGCATGTGCTCCACATAGTTCTGCACCGCGTTCGCCTCGTCTACGGAGATGGAACCGAAACGAGAGCCGCTGCCAGAGCCGGCGTTAAGGTTGATGACACCAAGGGAGGGCAGGGTGGAGCTGCTGCGAAGGGGATCATGCTTTTCTAGGATCTTCACCACCTACAGCAAGAGACGAGGAGAAAAAATGAACCCATAGTTTGTTTCTCAATATTCATGCAAAGTTCCACAACCACAAACTTAAGTGAGTTCATGAGTTGAGGTGTTTTGGCAGCGTCACAATGCCAGATACTGATTATGATCCAAATCACTGTAAACTAAAACACACACAGAAAAAAAACACTCTTGTTCTATTTGATTTAGCATCACAGTTCTCTTTCTTTGGGTCAAAATGTGTTTGAATGAGAGTAAATTCAGTTGATGCAGTGGCTGGTATGAATAAGAACCTGCAGCACCGATTATATGTCAGTACATTTTTGTGTTAAACTTTGCTAAACAGACTCTAAAGACAAAGCTTACAGACGTCACTGCAGTCAGAAACTTGCTTTCAAAATAGGAAGTCATTTTTCTAGCTTATGTGATTGTATGTAAACGCACCATATCATGCAACTTTTAAATCAGTCTGTTCTTTGAATTATCCTGATTTTATTTAATATACTTTTGTTCCAAACAGAAAAGAAAAACAAATTAGCATTATAAAATTCTGGATGGATGGGGACAAATCTTTGTGTTGAGCCAAATAAATACATTTTCAATACTTTAAAGCTCAGAAAGGGAACACCAAGACTGACACAAACTCAACTAGAAAAGCATGCAGTACTCCACCAAGGCTGTTCTTTCCCCCATATGGCATTGTCAGAAATGTAGCATTATTTTTTTCACAGAAATGGCAGCATTTGTTTACTAGTTACTGATGATCAGAAATCCCGGCATTATAGAATGTGGCCATTTATTATAGATGGACCCACAAACAAAATGACCTTGTGTTGAGCACAGGTGTGTGTTATGCATGTGTACATTATGTATGGATACTGAATCATGTGACCTAAATATGTAGCGGGCGACGGGAATTGATGGGACTCAAACACTCCCACAATTTGTATCATTTCTGACCTTCCCTGAAAATTTAATCCAAATCTGTTCGTCCTTTTTGAATAATGTTGCTAACAGACAGACAGCGGCTCATCGTCGCATGACTCCGTAATAAACAAGAAAGTTAAATTATCGTCGGTATAGAAGTAGAATTGGCTGCACTGCGGTTGAATTTTACATTTATCTTTTTCTATACTTGACCTTTAGGATGTAAAATGTCTTCACTTCATCGTGTATTCTCTTAAACACGCATTTGAAATGTTATTGTACTTTACATTTTGGAGTTACGGCCAAAAATGTGATTTGTGAAGTCTGGGTCACCTTGAAATTTGACCATCAAAATCTAATCAGCTCATCCTTGAATCAGAGTGACTGTGCCAAGTTTAAACGCATCCCTCCAGGCGATAAAGAGATGTTGTGTTCATGACAATGAGACTCTGCTGTCGCTGGCATACAGGCACCTTAAAAGATGACGAAAAAAATAAATAAATTCCTTTCTCTCACTTAGTATACGATATGTACTATGGTGTGGACACATAACCGCTATTACAAGTTCATTTTACTCAAAATACTGTTTATGTACGGTTTAAACAGGCACAATCCCTGTTCTCCTCCTGGCAGGTTAACTGTCAACAGAAATCGGGTGTAAATAAACCGGCAGCAGAGTACAGATAAACTCAGCTTGCCATTGCTTGCTATGAAACAGTCCTTTGTGTATTCAGTGCTTCCCATGTGTGTCCGCTGTGTAGAAACCAGTGTCACAATAATAGAGCCAGTGTCCCCAGCCTGCCGCTGCCGCCATGACAATAACTGGCTGTGTATGAGAAAACCGGGCAGCGAAACAAGAGAACGGGGTTTGTAATCCCAGCCTGAGCCTGATGGGGTTTGGCCGAGCGGTCTGAGCCGCGAGGGATCAGCCCGGATCAGACTTTCCTGCCATTACTGAAGAGACAGGAACAGGAAAGTTTCAGTAAGGATTTGACTTTATGGACATCTGGAGGAATGGCACTCTAGCATGATATAGGCGCTATGAAAGACGGTTGGAAACGGGGATGAGAATGATTAAAGTGGGAATGCACAGACTTTTATTTGCAATGCTGCTAGAATACAACAGATCTGACAGTGCTGAGCAGTGAGTCTGGATATTTCTTAGAACATGAAAAATTCATTGGGACAAATGTGAGCAAGAACTGGGCTGTGGCTGACAAACAACACAAGTTTTTGTTTTTAGTTCCCCGACGAGTTCTACAGATGGTTTAGTTACGAGTGCTGGCACAACAATACATGGAGTAAGACTGGTTGGTCAGATGAAGGTAGGGTCAAATTACAAGTGTTTTAGTAAAGTTGGAAAACTCATGGTTTGTAGATCTGACCTTCACAATAAAAGCTGTGTTTTAATAGTGTTAGAATTCCAGTGAGCCAATGACATATTTATACAATACTGTTCAAATGTTTGGGGTCAATTTTTCAATGAAAACTCACACTTTTATGCATGTGCTATCATAATTGCACAAGGTTTTTTTAAAAAAAAAAAATCAATTAGCCTTTTAGCACCATTAGCTAACACAATGTAGCATTAGAACACAGCAGTGATGGCTTTTCTGTTTCTAATTAATTTAATGTCATCTTCATTGGAAAAAAAACAAACTACTTTTCCATCAAAAATAAGGACATTTCTAAGTGATCCCAGGCTTTTGAACAGTAGTGTATGTGCCACTGTGATATGACAAATCAGAAAAATGTTTCTTGCCACACAGTTTTTGTGTTTGTTTGTTTTTTCACATAAATTGGCTCCTCGGTGTTGCAAGGATAATCTAAACTTGTGATCGAGTCATCTTTGAAGTGAAGCTTGAAAATTCATGGTTTATAGATGTGACCTCCACAATAAAAGCTTTGTTTTTAACAAGGTTAGAATTCCTTCAAGTGACCCACTGCAGTATATTTACAGTATATGTGTCACTGTCATAAATCAGAAAAATATTTCCTACCGCATTTTTTAAACAATAATTGACCCCTAGATGTTGCAATGATAACATTATTTTGTGTGGGAGTCATCTTTGAAGATATGTATGTTTTTTTTAACATTATAAGCTGTAATTTTCCTCTTCTAATCACCAGACTTTACTCTTTTTACTCCTTTTTTTTACAGTAGCAGGAGTTACTGGCGTAGAAGCCTTGAGGCACTTAATGCTCAAAGTGACCATGAAATAGCTTCATTCACAGAGATGAGTCACATGCCTGAGATGCCAGACCATTCTGACACACAATCTGTCCGTGAGGTCCGTCTCATTGTAGTGGTTCCTGCATCTGTGCACCATGATAACAGGGCAAGTGGTGAGCAGCAAAAGCCAGACATACAGCATTACGCTAACTCCATGAGATGCATGGACAGCCTTCACAACCATGCACAACTCAACACAAGATTAACAGATGGCAAATGGTGTGTATTCTTCAACATGTTAGATACTGCAGCAATTAAGGCTTCAATATCCGACTTGGAAACTTTCCCGATTGTAAATCTTCATAATGGCAGCTGCAGGCTTCATGTCTTCCTAAGAGAGAGTGGGTATGAACTGGTCAGGTTATATGTACATGAGGCCCCGTCCACACGAAGACGAAACGCTGAACAGTTTCAAATCGATCGCCTCAGCACTTCCAGTGTGCTACCTTTAGCTCCCACACGGCTGCTCTGAATGATCCAGCTGTGGTTTTACTGAGCAGCATCTGGATGTGTGTAAATCTAAGAGGAGCTCTCAGTAAATCTTTCCAGGAAAAAATAAGAGTGAAAAACTACCTCTGAAGTTAAAGTAGCATCATAAAAACCATTTTGAAAAGCATAATATCTATGAATATAGAAGCATAATGACAATCCAAAACTTCGGGGCATTGAACTTCATTTTAAACATTGCACTGAAACCCTAAATCTGTGACTTTAATCTACCTGTAATGTACAAACTCTGGATGTGTTTTGACACACATCTTAAGCCTTAAGAATACACAGTGACATATACGGTGTCAGATTCAGGCAGTGCTCTGAATTTCAAATTTTAACAGTTAAATACAAACAAGTTAGCAATCTTGTCACACTTGCATGTCTGCGCTTTTATTTCAGTTACAAATGCCCCAACCCCCTCATCTGACTCATCTACTCTGATTTTTATTGATGGAAAATTAAAGCCAATACGGAAATGTTTCCTCATAAAAGCCTAAAGCCACTGAACAGAAGCAGATTCATAAAACAAAGATTTATTAGGGGGTCACGTGACGTTCACTGTGGATGGGATGAATCTGAGAGAGCAACAGGCAGCACACTGTCCACACTACACACACTCCAGCTGAAGATTGCTGGCGACAGCTGACAGATCACAGAGTGTGTCACAACAAACACAGTGAGTTCTGTGAGGCCTGGAGAGCAGCAGATAAGACCCAGCAAATGAACGTAAACCTAATCCTGCAACCCCGAAACAGGCAGAGCTTCTTCCGGAAGGACGAGTCCAATATTACTTACAATGTGTTGCTCTGATTTCAAGGTTTTCCGAACTGAAACCAAAGTCAAGAGCACTCTTATCGGGCTACCGATTAACTAAGCATGGAAATAAGACTCTGCAGGAGTGGAATTTTGCTGCCAGTTTGCCTAAAGCCAAACAAGCTTTAATCTGAAACAGGGAGTTCTCCTCATTTTTTCTGTTCATAGTCAGTAGCTGGAACCAGACAAACCCTGTATTTTTTTTGATTACAACAACTTCTGTCGTAATTTGATGGGAAAAAGTAAAACCAAGCAGATGGCTGGTGAAAACTTGCCATATGGATCTTGAAGTATGCGCTCATATTGTTCACTATTAGCTGTATTTAGATTGATGTTTCTACACTTTAAACAACTGCTGTTTATTTCAAACCAACAGAAACCTAAAAACTAAATAATAGCCTTTAGATTTTGATAGAGGAGAAATATTAAACCTTTAAATGCTCCTTACCAGACTGGAGTTTATGCATGTGTCAAAAACAAACTTTAAGCTCTCATGTGGCAAAACAATGTGAAGCCAGAAAATGCATCTTAATCCAGTTATTCACACGTTCTAAATAAAATGAAGCAAACTGCTTTCTGGTTTTGGTTTAAGGAGTGGTGGTCAAAACACTCTTTTTTAGGATCAATAATAAACATCTACTAGATATCCATCAAACATTAATTCTTTTCTCGCTCTGTTTTTGATCTCAACCAGCTCCTCAAGGAAACATCGGCCTGTGAAGCTTTGAACTGCTACATTATGTTCTGCAGCTAGTCTGTCTGCTATTTAATGCTTAGAAAGTCATTTACACAGAGTGTTTAGGGATATTTCATTGTAGCTGAATGTGTTTTATCAAAGAGTCCATAATAAGCACATTTATAAGTTGACAGTTTCATTTTTTGGGGTATGCTTGTAAATGAATGCATGATATAATATTTAAAAAACACATTATTTTTCTCATACTGTGCATTGGGGCAGCACTTCTTGTCACCGCGAGTCTGAAAACACTCCCAGATATAAAAGTACAGGTAGAAGTACAGTGCCGAGAAAAATTTGTTATTATACTTTTATAGCTTCTCAGCATTGAATCATAGTCAATTACATTTCACGTTTTGACAAGAACTAACATAAAAAGACAGACAAATTAAATTAAACATGATTCAATGTTGAAAAGCAATACAAGGAGAAGGCTTCCAATGGGTGCATGTGTTTGTGTCTACATACATACACACATATGTTCAAAGAAGCTGCTTATTCGTAGTTTCAGTGTGTTGTCTGACAACCAGGTGTGATGTAAATGTGGTACATGGTGATGAAAATAAGCAACAGAAGAAAAATCTGGAGCTCAAATGATACACTTCAGGCAGGTAAGGGTGTTTTCTTTGAGAGAGAATAACTTCCTTTGGTGTAAATTTTGGGTTTTGCAAAATTGTTGAACTTTTACATGCACACAAAAAGCTTGAGAACAGAATAAAGGAAAGGTAGACCCCCAAACCTGAATATGGGCTGTTTAATATCAGTTTCCTAATGATAAAATAAACAATTAAAGAACTCCTCCACACTTTTTGGAACATAAAAACACTCTGAAATAATTTTCATATGATGCTGTTTTTCTATGATCTTACTAGCAATGTTTAAATTACATCTATTTATTCTTACTCTCTTACTCTTACTTAATTGAAAAATCCAAAATCTGTAATCCTGCAAAGTTTAAACTGCTGTATACAATATATTTGCTACTTCATTAAAAACTTTTGTATCACACTAAAGCACACCGATATCACACCAATTGTGTCTAACTTGCATATTGGATCACAAGAGGCTTATAAATAAATGCATAATTCATGCTTGGATGTACATGTTAGTTTTTAAAAAAGACTCTTTAGAAGATGAACTTGAAAGTTTCCTCTCTGGTGTAAAACTCTGCATAATCATATACATTGAGGGTCAAACCTCCAACTAAGACATTTCTGAGCAGAGCTGGAATACAAAAGGCTTAGAGTGAAGCCTGCACCCGCATCTGAAACCACAGTGCTTCCAACTAAATCACACAACTAATCCGTACAAGCGCGCCTGCTGTTGACGTTAATGAAACCACAGTGGAATTCTGCTTAATTTAGACCGACTCAGGGTCAGACCCCACACTGACAATCACTACTGTGCTTTAAATGCAGACGACACTTAGTTACTCCTCTACCTCCTCGAGGTCTGGACAGTGTCGCGCTGAGGTCGGTGCTTGTGGAGTTTGTTCGTGTCGGTGTGGGAGGAGCAGGATTAGCCGGCTGCCGGGTCCCACCGGGGTGAACAGGGACACAAGCTGCCGCAAAAGAGCCAAGAGTCTGAGACATTCAGCTTCACGCTGCCAAGATTCCACTGGCCCCGACCACACTGCAGTTTACTGTTGCTGGGACAGCGCAGGAGTCACTTTCTGCTGTCAGCGTTTAAAGCAGAGCGTGTCTTTATGAACAAACCTGTGCTGACTGCGTTTGTTGATGCAGGTTTGAGAAATCTTGGACATAATTCAAACCACACTGAGGGTCTGAACTATCAGGTGGTCGCAAAATAAACACGTAAAGTAATCAGACGATTACTTGGACTGGAAAGAAGAACTTTCAACTGCTTGCTTCTTGTGAGGGTTTTGTGTGAAGCGTGCAAATCTCAAACTACTCGATCTGGTTTGGGAAAATCTGATTGTTTACATTCATGCCAAGACCCATGAGAAGATTAACACTGCTCTCATGTCTGTGCATTAAGCTGGAGAATAAAGGTGATTAGCTTAGCATTATGACTGCAAACAGCCAGTCTTGCTCTGACTTAAGGCCAAATGTACCACTACAAACAGTAAAGTCTCTATAATTAACACATTCTGTCTCTTTAGTTTAATCTGTGAAAAGTTTCCTGTGGAGTTGCATAGAAGTCAGAGTTGTCAATGAAAACCAATGGAGACGATGCACACGAGTGCTAAAAATACATTTCAATTACTATGCTACTATACTATTTAGTACGCCAGAGAAAGATTTAGGATGTCTAGTACATAGTATGTCTAATGCAGTATGCCAAAAATAGCAGAATGTCCAACTGCATCCAGTCTCATTTTGCAGTTTTCAAGCCAGCATGCTTTAAAGACCATTCTGACCCACAATAATTTGCACAGCAGAAGACAGATCATACAAACTACCGTTCAAAAGTTTGGAGTCACTTAGAAACGTCCTTACTTTTGAAAGAAAAGACTTTTTTTCAATGAAGATGACATTCAATTAATCAGAAATACAGTCTGGACATTGTTAATTTGGTAAATGACTATTCTAGCAGGAAACGGCTGATTTTTAATGAAGGTTGATGCTACGGGTACGGACCCGTACCCGTAGCATCTGTACTAGAGGTACGGACCCGTAACCGTAGCATCTGTACTAGAGGTACAGACCCGTACCCGTAGCATCTGTACTAGAGGTACGGACCCGTACCCGTAGCATCTGTACTTGAGGTACGAACCCGTTAAGGTCACTGAAGAGCTGGCGCTGGTTAACTACTATTTGCTGCACATTACAGGCAGTTTATATGAATGACTTTGACGGCGAACATTGTATAATTTAACCAAAAATACACCGTCTTCTCTCACACTTTACGTAGACAATGTAGTTTTTACGCTTTTAGACACCGTGTCTAAATTGTTTGAAGTCCAGTTCCTATTAATTAGTTTACCGCGTTCAGTGGTGGAAGCGGCTGACGAACTCCATTGCAAATGTTCCCATTTAATTTCGGACGCTAATTTACAAGATAAAGTTAAGGATGTCGAATATGAAACAAACACTCGTGAATGGTGAGGAGCAGCTCTTTAATTCGGCATGAATTAAAAAAACCCACAAACTCGATTTACTGTGATATTGTGAGATTTGTTTGTGGTGATGTAAATTAGCCATTCAACAGAGTCTGCTAACATTAAAGTGACTGTGACAGTGTCTGTGTTGACAGACGTAGAAAATACGTCAGGGTTTTGTTTAGGTTGTTAATATGTAATAGTCTGTCGCTACTTTTGAAGGTAAAAAAAATACTTGCAGTTTGCTGGCTGTTAGTTCCGCCATTTGTTTTGTTTGCTGCTTGTGCTTTATTAGAACAGGGTCACGTGAATAAAAAGTTTTGCTATTTTTAATAGTAGTGCTGATTTCAACCCCCAAATCGGTGTCCGTGAAAAAGTCAGATAATGATATTTATAAGACATTATGCATGATAGAAAAGAGAACAGCAGATGAGTGACATGACAGGCTCGGCACGCAGATTCACCTCGAATCACGGAAGCGCCTTCATAACTCGGATTACCAAGACGGCTCATTAATATTTATGATAAGGGAAAGTGCCGTATCCGTAGGCCACAGGCTATGGGTACGGGTCCGTATCTGTAGACACTACCTTTAATGAAATATCTCCAGAGGGGTACAGAAGAACATTTCTAGCAACCATCACTCCTGTGTTCTAATGCTACATTGTGTTAGCTAATGGTGCTGAAAGGCTCATTGATGATTAGAAAACCCCTGTCCAAGTATGCTAGCACATGAAAACAAGTGTGAGTTTTCATGGAAAATATGAAATTGTCTGGGTGACCCCAAACTTTTGAACGGTAGAGTATGTTATGTTGTCGCACAGGACGGTCAAGTTTTAAGGTGCAATATTATGATGTTGTGGTATCTCCTGATTGTATGCACACTGCATGCAACAGTGTGTACTTTTTGAAGGTTACTGCAGCACTCCTGTTGGAATGCAGCCTAAATAAACGGTTAATAATCAAGTCCCATCCCACAACCTGTCATTTTACATTTTTATGTGTGCAGATTAAACAAACTACTTCAGAGGACTTCTAGGCATATTGTGTCAACTCAGAGAACAAGACAAGCTGTTTTAAGCAGTTATCCTTCACTAAGATAACTGCCACACAGCTTCAGCTCTGTGCTTAAGGAACATTCCCGGCAGTAGCATCAATCCTGACGAAAGTCAACAAGCTGTGAGAAAAATTCCTAAATTGTCAATCTGTTCCTTTAAAGGTCGCATATTGTACCCATTTTCAACAACAGTCTCACATGTCCCCACAGTGTGCCTTTAGTTTCCAGCTCAAAATAGTGCAAAGAGGGTTAATTTCACCATATCTGTATAGCCCCTGCATGCTACGTTGTTTAGGTCTGAAAAGCAACAAGTTGTTCCTGGTTCTCTATGTGGCCGACAGTTTGGACAGTCAACCAGAGGAATGGAAGAAGTAAACATCTCCATATCTTCCCGGGTTTTATTTTACACCTACAACTTTATAAAAACCACAAAATACAATTTATGAAAAATCTACAATGTGGGACCTTTAAACTGAGGGTCTGTTGATGCTGTGTTTACCTGAGCCCAGTGGTTCTTGAACACAATCATGCAGGTCTCCGGGTCCACCCCTTTCAGGACCAGAGACTGCTCGTCTCGGTTTCCATTGGCAACCATAGAGGCCATCATGGTGACCGGATCATTCGTGGGTTAAACCATGTCATAGGCAGGAGATGGAGGACATTCCTGACTGCTCGCTGGGTGCAACCATAACCACAGGCAGAGGAGTAATCACACAGGACCTGAGGAGTCAGAAAAAGAAGCAGAGGCAGTACGTCATCACACACAGAACCACAAAAGGTTGCTTCATAAAATAGCAGCACAGATGCAACGATATGATTACTGCAAGCTGCTCTGCCTTTCTGCCTCTGCCTGGCCGGGCAGCAGCTATGACAGGCATGCAGGCGAGAGAACAATAACAGGCCAAGTCAGATGACTCAGTAGAGGAGAGAAAGAGGCGCATCATGCTTCAGAGCAGACCGTTGCTCTCTGGACTTCGGACTGAGCTGTCACATTGCTTTTGGAATACCTCAGACGCCCACAGTGGATTCCTGCAGCCCCCTGACATCACTCACATTATAGAAACATTTTTTGACATCAGAAGGCGAACAGCAACTGGGTGTGAACCGCTTTGGCCGAGTGTGGGGAACGAGGAGGGGAAACAAAGAGGAGTTTTGTAGATCAGACATGATTTGGATATGTGCTGTTTTTATTCCCGGATGAGACGCATCACACTTACAACATCTTCAGGCAAGCTAAAGTCTGCATCACTCACATTGCTTGATTGAATGAAAAAAAAGTGTTACTGCAGTTTGAAAATAGCTTGAGGGCAGCTTTGCAGAAGCAGATCCAACACTCACACAGCCACCATGGAATTTTGGAGGATGCCCACTTTTTCCCTAGAAAGGAAATAATTTGTTGTTTCCCTGGGAGAGGACTGGAAAGATTGGTTCCGCCGAAACAACACAGCGAACAGAGGGAGCGTGGTGCCGTTTCAAACAGGAACATACAGTACGAGCTGCTATGGAATCCAAACAATATCGCGGATAAATCTCTGCCACACTTTGCATGTTTCCAGAAACAGGCCTGCCCTGGAAGAGAGAGGATGTCAGGATGTGACTTAACTCCTGATGTTTCCTGTGGATGCGACACCGAGTATGAAAATCTGTTGTTTTCAAGTATGACACACAACACCAGCAAACAGAAGACAAGGCTGAGCAGTAGAAATATTGACAAAATAACTAGATGCACATTTATTTTGATAAATTAAAAATGTGTAACAACAAATCAGTGGTGTTCTACAGCTTTGATCTATGAATCACTACCATCACTACAACATGCTAGTTTGGTGCATACCGCAGCAAAAATCATGTAGTTCTTCTATTCATTTCAGTAGGAAAGAGTTGCAAAAATTAGCATTTACAGAAACAAATATCTGAAGTGCATGCAGTACCAGTCAAAATAATTGTAATATAAGATTATTTTTACATATTGTTCAGCTATAGTGACGACGCATTGTTGAGAGTACACCTTTAAAAATAATACAGAATTAAAAGTGCAAAAAAAAAAAAAAGAATAAATGTTCGCATTAAAGCATCAGTTTGTGGTTGTTGTCCTGACACACAATCTCTGCAGATTAAAATTCCATCTGACAGACACAGGAGCTCTTACACCATCGTTCAAAAGTTTGGGGTCGCCCAGACACTTTCGTGTTTTTCATTAAAACTCACACTTTTATTCATGTGCTAACACAATTGCACAAGGGTTTTCTAATCATCAGTTAGCCTTTCAACACCATCAGCTAACACAATGTAGCATTAGAACACAGGAGTGATGGTTGCTGGAAATGTTCCTCTGTACCGTTAAGGAGATATTCCATTAAAAATCAGAAGTTTCCAGCTAGAATAGTCATCTACCACATTGTCTAGATTGTAGTTCTGATTTATTTGATGTTATCTTCATCGACAAAAAAAACAGCTTTTATTTAAAAAATAAGGACATTTCTAAGTGACTCAAAACATTTGAACAGTAGTGCAGGTTAAAGGTTAAATTATTCTGATCAATTTCCTTCCTTGCAGCCTGAACCAAATAGAATAGAACAGAATATCCTTTATTAGTCCCACAAGGGGAAATTGCAAATACATTACCTTTGAAAATGAATCTTAATTTGCTCACTATTATTTTGCTTCCATATAAATTCTTGAACAATCTACAAGTGTGTGTAGTCATGGCGCAGCAGAGCTTGGAGTTAAATATCTATTTTAGCAAATAAACAATAACAGACAGCAACAACAGTAAATTATCAATGAAACTTATGTCGAATGCCAAACACTAACATCAGGACATTCATTTTTATTCAATGACAATGCTGATATGATGAGGCTAAGCAGACACATACCACATTCAACTTAGGACAGTTCAGTCTTTACAGACATTCAATAGATATCAATAACATAATAGATCAATAAAGACTAAACGAATGCTGCATTTCTGACAATGCCAAACAGCCTTGGCAGAGTACTGTACTCTGAGTGCTTTTCTTGTTATTATAGTTGAAACTATGCTGCTGGTGATAGTTGTCTTCACCTTTCTATAACAGTAAACTGAATCCCTTCGGGTCATTTAAAGACGTCATACTAGACTTTGGGAAACATTTCACATTTTAAAGAGCATATAACTAATCAATTAATGAAGAAAATAACTGCCGCATTAGAAGACAATGAAAATAATCTATCCAATACTTGTCGACGTACATTTCACTCAAAACTTGCAGATGTCGACCTCATGATGGTGGCAGATCTTTAGGATTCATCATCTGGGAAAGCACAGACAAATTCCATGACAATCCGTCCAGCTGGTGTTCAGATATATCAGTCTGAGCCGGCTGACTGACAGAATCCCGCCACCAGCGAGGCTACAACAAACAATGAGCCGACACAGTGCCCCTGTTCCAAATACCACCACAGCGGAGGACGGGGTTAAACTCTCACATTACACAGGACGATACGGACTCCGTCACCGCGGGGGATCAACTGTAAAACCCCCAGCAGCTGCAGACAACAACGGCAAATTACATCAAGCTCCTGCCCCTGAACGTGCCTGTCAACCAATCACAGCTCACCCTCATTTTTTTGAATCCCCTCTGCCCCAGTACCACACAAACATCCCCACCATGCGCAGGCAAAACAAGGCACCCAGTCAAACATTCACCATCTGCTTTCAGTTAGGAGAGCGTGCCGGCTGGTTGGATTCTTGTGAAGGAATGTGAAAGCAGTGTGTGTGTGTGTCAGATTGTGTGTGCACGTGCGTGTGTGTTGGTGGGGTTTCTTACCTTCCTTGAACCATCTTCAACAGGTCGCTAAACAGACAGGGAGCTCATTCTCGTCCTGTAGCCGCAAACAAAGAGAAATGAAGATTATGTCAGGAGAGCAGCAGGAAGTGAGTGAAGAGGCGAGGCATGGTGGGAAGTGACTGGACATGAGTAAGCTGCTCCGAGCGCCACTTGGATGGAGATGGAGAGGAGGAGGTTACAGGGAGGGAGTGGGAGGGAGTTAAAAAAAAAAAAGAAAAAGAGAGGGAGAGAGAAAAAGGAAAAACAGCTGAGAGAAAGTCTACAGAAAAGGAGGAGAAAAATGACAACAAAGAGTGCTCATTTGTAAGAAAAAAAACAAAGATTAAACCGAAATCGTATGTCTCGACGTGATATTTCAGCAGGAAATAAAATCTCCATCACATCCTCGTGATTCCTCCCTCACACCAGAATAACACTACTGTCCCTTCCAACTAGCGCCGTGATGGAACTGGCGTCCTCCTCAGCTGAGAGAGACCCGCTCACCAACGTTACAACTGTGCTTTCTGAACAGCAGCACTGTCCCTCGCTGGAATCAAGACACACAGCTCTCTTGGCGTAGAATATTACAAACATATTACTGAATCTTCAGGCTAGACGTTGCTCTCTGTTCTGGATCCTGCTGGTAACTATTCCAAAATGTTGGAAAACATACGCAACATTGTCTAAAATTGTGACATTGTGTAGAAAAGGAGAATGAGACAGATGGAAAGAAATGTGTGTGTGTTTGTGTGTCTGTGAGTGTGTGTGTGTCAATGAGTGCCTATGTATGCCTGTGTGTGCGTGTGTTTATGCATCTGTGTGCATCTTTGTGTGTTTGTCTGTGAGTGTGCTTGTGTGTATGTGCATTTGTCTGTGTCTGTGAGTGTGCGTGTGCGTGTGTGTGTGTGTGTGCCAAAGATGAGTCAAACACTCAGGTTGGTTTTGCGTCTTGCCGAGGACACACAGTTTTTTTCCCCCTGCAGCAGATTTTAGAAGCAAATTACAGAGCGGGACTCCGCAAACGTCACATTACGTGCATTTGGCAGACTTCTTTGTGTAAAACCACCTTATCGCTTTGCATACAAATAACAACGGGAGCACTTTAAAGTTCGCTTTCATGTTCAGAACTCTGATGTGTCGACAGGAGGAAATGCAACCTTGTGATTAATTATCACTCCTCATGCAGCTCTCTGTTGCTCTGAACTTGACTTATTTTTGCTATTTAACGGCGGACGGCAGATTTTAGGAAGCGGTTGTCAGGCTGCCAGAGAGGCATCAGCTGGTAAAATTTAATTCGATAACAGGAGTGATGATGGTGCTGTGTAATCATATGTCCAATGGCCGCAGTAAATAACACAAATTTGGCATGTAGTTTGGTTCTTTCCACTTTCTTAGAACGGATTTAATTAAACATTAATGACTCAGCCAAATCACCCTGGCAACATAACAGCCAATAATGACACATAACAGATATAATGGTACCATCAAGTGGAAGAAACTGCAGTATACAAATGGAATAAGAGATGTTTGAGGTAGTTTAGAAATCAGTTGCCATTATAAAATTCGTTCACCTGAAAGCACAGGTCACAATTTGAGCTATATGCTAACATAAGCATGCAAACGTGCTAATAAACAATTGTCTTATTTTTAGTCAAAATGTCTCATCACACTTGATTTAAGAGAAATTCACTTAACAAGTGACATTTCTGCAGGATGGAGGGACTTGTTTTAAGACAACGCATCTTAAATATGTTGTTAAGTCAAACAATCTTGAAATTATCTTGTTTTGAGTTGAATTTCACAAGAAAACTCAAAATAAGTTTAACTCTCCTGTCGTCCTGCAGGTCAAATTGACCCGTTTTAAAGTTTGAAAATGTGGGGAAAAAATACTTTCACAGTGAAACTTCTGATGTCCACATTTTCAACATTTTTAGAAAACCTTTGAACATTTTTTGGCAGAAAAAAAGAAATGTTAATGTTTCTTAACCTTCACATAAAAAAACATTTTGGTTGATTTTTATGTGAATGTTCTTAAAGAAAATATTAGAAATTTTACTGATATATATATATATATATATATATATATGGAATCCCTTTAGATATTTTTAGGATTTTCTGGAAGATTTTTACTCATTTTTTGAAAATATTTACAAGAATTTTCTTGCTAAATTTGAGGAATTATTTTGAAATAAAACTTTTAATGAATTATTGGAGTTTTCTTCCTGAAGGTTTTGCAAATTTTCAGAAATTTGGGGAATTTTTTTTGCTGATTTTTGGATTATTTTCAGACGAGGAAACAATATTTTTTGGTGCCCATAAATGAAGACAGTAGGAAGGTTAAAACATCTCAAATTAGGAGGTTACATGAAAGCAAAAATGTATTTTAATGAAAAACCATTATTTATTAGCATGTCTAGCTTAATATAAGACACCTAAGCTTGACAATCCTGGTAAAATATAGTTTAAAATACATTTTCCCAGCTAATTTTAAGATCTTGATATTCTAAATATCATGTCTTATTTCAAGAAATATTACCAAGCCATTTTCACTTGTTCTATTGGCAGTTTTTTTCCCCACTTATTTCAAGGTAAACGTTCCTTGAAATAAGTTTTTTTTTCTTGTTTTGAGAAGGGAATTTTTTTCAGTGAACATAATTTCATAACTTTTAGTTTTGCATTTAGCCTGATAATTAGCACAAAACACAAACGCAGCTGAAGCTAACGGATTAGTTTTGCAGGATTTTGTTAGAAACTAATGCAGCACGGGTCAAATTTGATTCTCTCATGGTGGCACAACTTCACATACAGGGTGTCCTCCGTTAATAACGTCCTCGACCTACGGCATTTCGTCGTTACGTCAGAACTGGTTACATGAAACTAGTTGGCAGCACTATAAGATGGTTTTGTTTACTGGTTGTACGCTACCTCGGATTGTGCTACATTCACTAACTTTTTGCCCTTTATTATGGCTCCCAAGCACAAGTCAGACTCTTCTGATGGAGTTCTGACTTACGGCAAAAATCAACTTATATCGGGCCGTAAGTCGAGGATCCCCTGTATATAGATATTTCAGTCAGGAGTCGACTGATCAACTGACAGAGCAACAACACACTATGAAATTTAAACGGAAGCTAGAACTAAAGTAGAATTACTGCCGTGCAACTAGCCAGACCAGAGTTAACACCCATCTCAAGCTTTGGTGCTGAATAACGACCGAAAATGCATTTTTGTGGAAAAATTTGATATTGCCATGACACTGACCTTTGAACTTTCATATATAAAATGGTATCACCTAATCTTTTTTATCATAACTGATTTTTACGTGAAATGTGATAATATTTTGGCACATGAATGAACTGAGGTAAGGCCAGAAACACCAGTTATAAAGGTCCCAGGTACCTTTGACCTTTAGTCTTTAAAAAACAAACTCTGGTCAGTTCGTCATTGAACCCAAATGAATGTTTGCACCGAATTGGAATCCGTTCCCTCAAGTTGTTCCTAACAGATCATGTTCATGAGACAGGGAAGGAGTGCAAACAGTGACTGACAAATATTAACTTACTGACTGCTCAAGGGAATATTTAGGAGTCGTTATTTCCTGAGGCTTGAGGAGGCCTAAAGAGATGCAGTAAACCAGGAAAAGGTTCTTGTCCACCACCCTGCTTTGCCTCACATTGTCTGGTTTGACTGTTTATCATCGTTGCTTTGCCCCTACGGTTAATTTTCTATCCTACTCGGTAAGCTTTAACTAAGTACATCTCAGTAACTGGTGTTCACAGGTTACTGACAAAAGCTTCCAAATTCAGATGATTTGGTTGTTTTGTGTCATCAGTGGTACAACAAATGGAAAGATTAGCTTCAGCGGTGATTAGCTCCTCTCAGACAACAATACACAAGCAATGACTTCAATCAAATATGCTCCATTTGCTACAGTAAATTTCTGTCTTCATGTATCAGCCAAATAGGTCAAGATTTGGATTTACCAGCTCAACACAACACATCAGGGGCTGAGCAATACTCCACACAATCCGTCTGAAATATGCGATTTTCCATCTAACACTGAAAGAAAGACGCTTGTTTTTCAAGGAATAAAATGTGCTTTTTTTTCCCCACTAATCTAGAAAAGGCCTGTTATTGAAAGCCCTGACCTACATTACCGTCTCATTTACAGTACCTGCCGTCAGCGTGTGACACAGAATAAGAGGCCACAGTTACCCAGAAGTCACTGCTCTACTTGCTCAAAATAACCCGAAATACATTGGAAGGGTGGCAGAGGACATGTCAAAACACAGGCTGCCCAAAACACTTCCTTTGTGTGTGTGAATCTGTGGACTGGTTCGGAAATTGTTCGCCGTGTTCTGAACGTTTACATGCAGTGTTTGTGTGCGTCTGTCTCATCACGATCCATGCTTTGCTCACTTGAATCTCCTGATTTGGTAATATCCAATTACACAATTATGGCAATTTGATAATTACACTCATTTGTTGCTTCCACGTCGCCACAGTCAGAGATAAGTAGGACAGAAAAAACATGTAGCAGTCAGCTGCACCCACAGACCGTCTGCTACTTTCTTTTACTACATAAGAGGACATTTAACATTTCTGAAACAATGCCAATATTAACACATGCCAGTGTAAGTGTCTGAGTGTGCTGTTGTGGAGGATTATTCATTAGATTCATTTCTACCTTCAATCTGGATGTCAAATAATTTCTTTTGAAAGGCAGCATCAACAGCAAATCAAAGAAGAAACATCTTTGATTTACACTTTACCAAATCAAAATTGGATTTTATTGTCCAAACTGTAGAGCGCTCATCTTATGTTAGCAAAGTTGCAGTAATTTAAATTGACTGACATCAATAGCGAGCTCCTCCAATTATGGGTCTTTGGGTATTAGGTGATCAATGTCCACACTAAAACACAAAATAACAATTAGTTAGCTTGGAAAATCCAAACTGAATCTCCATGTAATCTATCTCCATGTTAGGAGATACAGGAGAGTCAGTTTGGCATTGGGCGAATTGAATCGCGTTTCCCTCCCGGGACAGTTTGGTACGACCAATCATAGCACGGGAGGCGGGAGTTAATGCTGCGTCCTCTTTAGCGCCTGGATTACCCATAAAGATGATGCCGGAGGAGGAGGAGGAGGGGCCAAAGCGAATCTTTTTGTGGTCTCTTGGCGTTTTGGATGGCGTTAGTCGTTGCCTCTTTTCACTTGACGTTTCCGACGATGAGGAGGCAGTGGATGGCTCGTTACTTTCGGCTTCTTGCCATTGTTTGTACAGAGGAAAATCCCGTTCCAAACGTGAGTAAATTTAAGCAACTTTTACACATACGCACCGACTTGGTTTGGCTCTGACTTAAAGTTATTCCTAACACCGCTAATCGTTTGGAAGGAGTCTTTTGTTGCGTAGCCTTTTCAAAAATAAGTGTTGTACTTGAGAGTACCCCATGTATTCGCAGATTTTTGTGACAAAAACGGCAGTAATCATTCACCGCGACGCTTTCTCGGCTGCATGCCATTGTTGTTTGGACTACATGGACTTCAAGGTCGATTTGTTTGTGCGTCACATCCGTGTTACGCCGATTGGTTCTTTCTCGTTCAAGCTGCATTCATTAGCCCCTCCTTTTTGAAATCGTCTCCTGTCATCACAATGCCAGACTGCCTTTATGTATTTATATTAATGCATAAATAAAGTCAGCCTGGATTTTCCAGGCAAACAATTCATCAAAAGTTGTACCACAGCCAAATTGATTTTCCTCCTCTTTATTACAACTCATTTACCAGACAGAGTGCACCACTGCTCAAAGCTTTGCCTGGTTTCTTTACACTTGCTGAGTGCTGTTCTAATAATGGATCTGGCAGTTTGGGGCCTGCTGCAAACTCGTTTCCTCTGCATTAGCAGCAAAGGTTCATCATTAGGAACAATTAATTAGATAATAGCCAGGAGTTGTTACAAGAAACCCAATTTTACAAAAACACGTGGCACATTTCCCACACTGCCGGCTGCAAACTGTTGCACTTGTGTAATTATTCATCATCATGGTACACAGATACACCTGGAAATGTACCTCCTCCCTACTGGATGAGAATGGTTTAACCAGCAACACTCCTCAGGTAAACATGAAAACTGAGATTGGCTTTTGAAGAATCAAACGAGGACATTAAGTCCCATAATGATGAGACTAAGCACAATGAGAAGAAAGAAATGCTCACCACTGGGGCTTTTGTACATTTTTTTTCTCTCGTCTGGTTTCTGGTATTGTCAGCTGTCTGCCATCCCAGAGGGTTTCATACACAAAGGTGTGGCCTGGACAAATAGCTGGAAGGTAGGACACACCTTTTATTCAGACTAAAGACCAGATTTCCTGTTCGACAGGAGTTTTAAACTCCAGAGTGGATTACATCAATTTTGAGGAACACATTTCAGTACAGTTCTCTTCTAAAAATCACCTTTTGTAGTAGTTGTAACATCCAGTTTAGTTTTATTTCTCTGATCCTGAAACAATCATCACCTTCGCCTGACAGTGGCGCTCACAGAGGAGAAATTCAAAGTGGCCATGGCAACACAGTGACAGATAGGCTCATTAAAGTGATAGCAGCTGCTGAAATATTTAAGGGTTCAGGTGAAGTCACTGACGGGCCAGCTAGAGTTTGGCCTGAGTGTTTATGGTCCTCGCCACCCTCATCCAATAAACATCACAGCAGGAAGCAAAAGGCCGTTCGTTTTCTTATCTGTCTTAATCCTTTGAGCCGAAGAGGCACAGACAGCTGTACCGGTCCATTCATCTGTGGGAGAGTCAGACTACGACAAGTTCAGAGAAGATTACAGATTTTCATTATTAGTATTGATATTTTGCTGGGCATTGAATGTTTTTGTTCACAGAAAAACAACAGGGAGGAGGGAACAGATGGAAAAAACCTGCAGTAAAGACGCCTGGTTTGACTCAAACAGGAGTTCATGTTCAGCATTTTTAAAACCACGGGGCCAGCATGAAGTTTCCACAATCCAAATTCTTAAAGGCATATCTAGAAACCTGCACAGGTCTTATTTTGATCTACTTAATCTGCAGCAATAGATGAGGTAGGGTGAAGCCAGTCTGGAACTACAGAAGATCCCAAGCCTTCAGGATGCAAAAAGAATAATGAAGATGTAACTCCTTGCAGATGTGCACATTTGTAAAATTTCCCCCAAAAAGTTCTGATCAGGCAACACGAATGGTAACAACACAGTAGGAGCAGTATTTTAATATTTTACCCATAAATTATATATTTCTGATAGCAAAACAATGTCAGGATTGCACCTGCCCTGAATCACTGAGGAAACATTTGAGTTATTACAGACTCCTGACAAATTAAAAAGCTGGAGGTGAGCATGAAAGGTTTACAAGAAAGTTAAATTAACGCTACTGAAGTAAAGTCTGTAACTCCAGGAAGCTCTCTCATATTGCAGACTTTGCACTCCATCTGAGATGTAGCAGCTGAGAGCTGAAAAAAAAAAAAGTGGTGAAACATCTCACTAGCAGAAGCAAAACAACATCACAATTATCTGAATATTGTATTACTCAAAAACTGGGTTGACCCGACAGTAAAGTGGCTACAGAGCAAACTGCATGGGTGCAGATGCTTTCAGTAGTGAGTCACTGGTTCAACTCCCATCTGGCCAAACCCTTACTGTGTCATTCCCCTGCTCCCTTTGCTCACATTCTATCAATCTACTCACTGAATAAAGGGATAGCTTTGGACAAAAACAAAAAAAGGGAAAAATCTTAACTGACTTGTACTTTTCTTACTACCGCTCTTAAAATAATAAAAATAAAGTGAAACAGATGGATGAAAGCATTTGCAGGGCCTTGTATCAAAATGCTGATATCTTGCTGCTGTTTTGTGTCATACAAAGGTTACAATTAACCAGTCAGAACTTTGTCTTCACAACACAAGCCCAACGTGCAGAACGATGACTGTAACCAGCTTATGAGATAAGACAGAGTTATGCAAGAGGATAGAGTTGCTCCGTGCAGCACGTTTGGATTTCTACATGCACATGAAGGCCGACAGGGTGTTGGCTGTTGCATTTGTCTGGAAACTGGTTCCAGAAACAGGCTGTTCCTTCTGCACTGCTCTGTGAGATGAGACTCATTAACATGTCCAAACACACATACAGGTGCTCGATTTAGCTTGGAGGCAAGAAAAAAGGAGGAGACGGTGAAAGAAAAGGTCAGCAAGAACAGTAAGAGAAGTACCCAAAGCATGAAGAGAAAAACAGAACATTTCAATAGCTGAGCTCTGAATATAGAGTAGATAAAGAGGACAAAAGAAACCAGGAGTTTAGATCAAAGACATCCAGCTTTGCATCTCATCTACAAGAGCTTTGTACTCCACACAGATTCATGAGATGTGCCTTTCCTAGTTGGCACACAGGGAGATCAGCCTTCACTTGGATGTGCACAAGTTGATGCATGTAGAGTGTGCCGATTCTTCACCACTCAGGGCGTTAGGTGTAACCTTACAAAACACTGTAGGACCACAGATTAGTCAGAATTGCCTTTATTTGTTTTTTTTCTAACTTTCTGACAGATGCGGTTTTCAAAAAGTGCAATAATTACAAGCCACTTATATAACAACATTAATAACATAATGAATCCGTTATCAGAATTTATGGCTGATCTTAGCTTTTTTGTTTCTTTGCCAAAAACAGCCACACTGAGTCCAACAAGTCTGCAGCCAAGCCATTTCCTTGAGGCTGGCCTTTCAGCTATATGCTAACAATAGCATGCTAACATTACCCCTTTTCCATTCAAAAATGTGGGGATCAAAATTGACATTTAAATTTAAAAAAAAAAAGGAAAAAGTTGTATTCCACATTACAAAAGTAACTGAGCAAAAAAAAAAAACAAAAAAAAAATGTAAAAATGCATCTTAAAAGAGTATTTCCTATTTCAGTGACAGAAGTGTTGTACAAATATTGACCAAACTGTCGTAAATGAATACTGTTAAAGGAGGTTATCCCTTACATCATGATTTAATTGACAACTCAGGTTCTTCCTTGTCTGCGCTACAGAAAACCTAGCCAGGAATGATCCTGATTCTAAAACCCTATGAGCATTTACAACCACATCATTCCAGATCTGGACCATATACAACACCTAACCTTTGTTCTAAACCTGCACTGATTAAAACCTATGGATTAACTTACTATGCACAATGCAAGAACACAAAACTACAGAAAAGCACATTAAACAATATTATTATTTTTTTTTAAATCCTGTTTTTTTTTGTTGTTGTTTGGAGTCAGCAAAGGAAGTTTAAAGTGGGCTTTTACAATACAAAAGCAAAGCAACGCCAGTCTGATGTGCGGATATAATTTCCAGGTATTGTTGATAAAGATGGAAAAAAAACTAAACTTTTCTACGACAAATGTGCAAAGTCTGGACAAATGATAAATCTGGTACTGTGGAGGTAAGGGCTGCTCTGTTCTCTGGGGTCAAAATAAAATCTCCTCCAAAGACAAAACACTTCCTCTTCCCCATATTAAACAATATACTATCTAGAAAACAACAAAGTGTGGACTTGGTGTCCAAGAATAATACATTCTCATAAATGAAATAGCAGCACAAAATCTATAGAGTAAATGGAATTTAAAGTGGGACGTTATGTTCAGATATCCAGTGGGAGTAGGATTAAGAAATTGCTTTTTTGCACAGGATTTTACTAGTTGCTAGCGTTGCTGGGAAAGTAGAGACAAATACACACAGACAAAAAAAAGCATAGTTAGCATGCTAGTTTAGCTGGTTAGTATGTTAGCATTTGTGGACAGAGTTACGAAGTGGAAAAAGTGGCTAGTAGCAGAGATTATTTCCTACATTATGCATTTCCATTTAGATTTTTTTTATGATACTCTCCTGGATAAAGTAACAACTCTATAGGGTAATGTCATAGCCACCAGTTTTAATTATTTCACTTTTGTTTTTAAGAATTCCTGTGTTGTCTTACATTTTGGCATCATGGATGGGTCTACAGACTGCAATACTCATGACTCTTTGCTGCCACTGATACACTGGGAAAAAAACAAAAACCTTTTTTCAAAGAACTTTTACCTTGAAATAAGTGGAAAAAAAATCTGTCAATAGAACAAGTGAAAAATGGCTTGGTAAGATTTCTTAAACTCAGTTATGATATTTAGAATACAGAGATCTTAAAGTTAGCTGGGAAAACTTGTTTTAAGCTATATGTCACCAGGATTGTCAAGATTAGGCGTTTTAACCCTTCTGTTGTCTTCCTTTATGGAACCAACAAATATTGTTGCCTTGTCTGAAAAAAATCCAAAAATTCAGCAAAAAATTCCCCAAATTTATAAAAATATGCAAAATCTTCAGAAAGAAAATTCATTAAAAGTTTTATTTTTAAAAAATCCCCAAATTTGGCAAGAAATAAAAATTTAAAACTAAAAAAAATCTAAAAATTGTCAATATTTTCACAAAATGAATTAAAAAATCTTCCAAAAAAATTCCTAAAAATCATCTGAAGTGATTACACATATCAGTAAAAGTTCTAATATTTTCTGTAAGAACAGTTTTTTTTGTTTTTTTTTTTTGGGGGGGGGGATTTCGACTGATTTTTTTTCTGAATGTTCTTAGAGAAACATTTTTTAAAACATTTCTTTTTTTTCCCCCACCAAAAATGTTCAAAGATTTCCCCAAAAATTTTGGAAATGTGGAATTTTTCACTGTGAAAATATACATTTTTTTCCCCACATTTTTAAACTTTAAAACGGGTCAATTTGACCCACAGGACGGGACGAGGGTTAAAGTTATTTACAGTTTTCTTGTAAAATGCCCTTGACATTTCAAAGAACAGCATTACTTTTATCTATTTCTACAAGCAAAATGAATGAGTTTTGATTATACTAACAGGCTTCACAGCTCTGTTACTGTCGAACACAAAATACAACTGAAGCTAACAGGAAAGTCATTTGTTCTGCAGGTATTTATTAACAAAATGAAAGACCTGGACAATGTAGGATTTTGGTGCTGCATGAAGAAAAATCAGGCAATCAAAAAAGTGTGATTTTGTGTGCAACAGTGTGATTTAAACTCCTCTTTGCATCATTATACCTGTCCCACATTTCCAGAAGTGTCACTGAAAGGATGACCTCTGCGTGTACGACCTCCTTCCTTTTTCTTTAAACAGCACGTTTTTTTCTCTGACCCTCACAGGTTAAATTACCTCATTGTATGTACACAATGTGGGCCGGTGACATCATTCCTACTTTCATGTCGGCGTGGGGACCCTTCAGCCCGTCCCCACACTACAACAGGCCTCTGCCAGCGATAAGACTGGGTGTTTTGTGTGGGTATATCCTATCTCTGCTCCTGCCGCTTCCTCTGGAGCTCGTTTGCATTACGTCTCACTTGCTGATAAAGCAGCCATGTTTGCATGTTGAATGGCAGAGGCGGGACAGAAGATACGGCATGTCTGTGAACTTCAGAGATGTTTATCAGAGAAGCTGCAGAAGCACGCTAGTGTAATTAGCAGGACAGATGAAAAGAGGGCTGCTGGTGTGAAATTGAGCCCAATTAAAAAGTTTTTGAACAAATTAAAATGGTGGTTTTTGGTTAAGCCGTGTCAAATATTCACTGTAAACATTACTTTCTCAGTTTACCCTTTTAAGGCTATATTTTCTTTTCCTTGTTCAGTTGAGGAAGGAAAAATGTTTGTTTCAGCCTTTGAGCAGCTGCACACTCTTCCTATAGTATACGGTTATAACTTCTGCTCATGATTTTCAAGGCAAAATAGATGCAAAACATACGTTTCATCCACAACCACATAGTGAACACATGCCTCTACACCTGCACAATACCTTTCTAAAGCAGAAAAGAAACTGTTAGCTCCATCAAAATGACTTCTGCGTTCATTCCATTTGAAAGTGGTTCAACCAGCTTCAGTAGGAATCCTTTGAGAGTTTGTTGGGTGGGGGATTGCAATTCTTTAGTTGGATCAGAGCCTAACCAACAAATGGGATAATATCAATATCATGCTTCTAACAATAAACCACCATTCTGAATCTTCTGTTGAGCACACAGACACACAATTCTTTAATCTCCTCCAGTGAAATCAAGGTTTTTACTTTTTAATATGTCCATATGGTGTTTGTTTATATGCTGGAAGGCTGAGCATTTCCTCCTTGAAACTTTAGTGTACCTTTATCTAACATTAACAGCACACAATCAGCCATTTGATAACAGTCAAGTAAAGGGCTCATGTTATCTATCACCGGTAGGTTGCCAACACTGTAGAGAGCAACACATAAAATGTATCACCATTCTGACACAGCAACTTCTTGTTTGAGTGTTTCAGCAAAGTCAGAGGTGAGCTGGACTCCTCGAGCTGCAGGTGAGCAGTGGAGATGTGACTGGGACCATTTTGCATAAATGAATATAAAACAATGCAAAATAAAGGAAGTAAAGGTGTAGAATTACTTTCAAAATCTACATTTTATAGAAGAATGAGATTGTTTCACAAGGAAAAAAAAACATCTAAATGTGGTGCAAGAATGAGTTTCTAGGGGTTTGATCAACGTCAGGAGAGGGAGTTACAGAATAACAAAACAGAGGATCAAATATCATCATATCATCAAATATCTGCACTCAGTCAAGTCTAGCATGAGCTAAGTCAAGAAGCAGGAGAAACGGCGAACCTGGCTCTCTGTTAAGGTCAGAAATAGTCGCAAACGTTTTAGGAGCTAAGAAGTAGTGAGGACACTTTAAAGAATGAATTGCAGTTAACAGAAATAAACCTAATCGGAGGATTTAGACCATCTAAGGCTGTTTCAGTTACTTCTCTTCACTTCTGTATTAACAGATTGACTTGCTGATGCTGAGATCAGAGCTCTTTAGTAGATGTATGCACCAGAAGTATCACATAGCCAGACCCGTTTCCACAGCGCTGCGATTGTGCTGGAGAATGGTCAGGCTCTACTTCATGACTATTCTGTAAAAACACAGGGCTGCTCTAAACCAATCACAGTCATACTGGATGGTGCTAAACCCAGGATGCAGCAATGGTGCCCCTGCGACATAGTCGGCGGGATTGTTTTGATGGAATATTTGCATGTAGCAAGGCAAGCAGTGATATCAAAATGGCTAATTTACCAAAACAACCAAACACGATTGCCTAATCTTTGGCTACACTTGAACTGTTCAGTGTGGGAGGATGCTCTCAGAGGTTGTTGCTTCCTGTGGTAAAGGAGATTTTAAAGACATTAACATACAGATAGTTGAAGGGGAGGAGAAAGGAACATGAATTGCACAGCAGAAACAGCACCAGTCTAGTGATCTGGTGAGTCAGACTCATTCTGCACTGCCATCATGTCACAGTTACTGTAATTAGCAGTTTCTCACTGCAAGTCGTACTTACAAGTGCCAGAAACAGCAAGCAAACATGGACGACTCCATTCAGCCAGAGTACATTCACATGTCCCTCTCTGTGGCCACTCAGTTTTAGTCACCTTTCCTATTATTTAATAAAATATATTACTATGTTAAGTAATATTTGCAGCACAAATCTTCCCGTAAAACACCAAAATGTATTTTATGCATTGCTGATTGTTTACAGATTGATCCCATTAAATTTGTTTCAATTGGTTAGCAATAGAGCCCTTTATAGGTTCAATGTTTCTGTTTAAACAAAAGGCACCGAGCTTATGCTAAGCTAGGCTAACTGCCTCCTGTCCATATATTTACCATTTTCAGACATGAGAGTCATCTCGACCACCTCATCCAACAGTCAGGAAGGGAAAAGAATCTGTCACAATATTTTGGAGCTGATTCTTTAAATTGCAAAGCAGTTGAAGCAACGTGTTATTTTGTGCTGAGCTAAAATGTTGCTATTGCTAGTTTGTGAAGCACGCTGGTCTGTCACAGTTTTGGATCAGCATATTTTATACATTTGTTTGTTTACAAATAAATCAAAATAGATTTACGTGTTTATTGCTGAGTACTGGAGCCGTTTATAAGTATATGATTTTCAATTTGGATAAGACAAGGCTCCCACCTTAAGCTAAGCTAGGCTAACTGCCTCCTGGCTCTAGCTCCACATTCACCATTTGCAGACATGAGTGGTCTCAGCTTCCTCAGAGAAAGCAAAAAGAAATTGTTACAATATTTTTGAGTTGATTGTTTAAATTATAAAGCAGGTCAGTTGAAGCAACGTGTTATTTTGTGCTGAGCTGAAATGCTGCCATTGTTTGTGTGTGAAGCACGTCGGTCTATCTGTCACCATTCAGGGTCAGCGTTAGGGCGCGAGACAGGAGGGTGGAGGTAATCCCAACCACGAGACAAAGCTGAGCCGGCTCATTCAGGGTGGGAAAAGAGAAACACAAAAAACCACCTGCTGGTATGTAACTACTGCCTCCGTTCTGCTTTAAATTCTCACAAATTGACGGTGCTCATGGCCTTTTAGACTGATTAATTTATGAAGAAACTTAATCATACATTTAATCACCTGCAAATTATGAAAATATTCCAATTTGACAGCATTCGATGTGAAACATTTCCTCAGCTGTAGAGGCACCAATAAACAAGGTGACGCAAATCAGATGCCAAACACAAACTTGTGACCTGAAGATATACATCTAATCACATTAGTCTGACCATTATTCACAGTCTACCATGCTGCAGTGGAGACTCCCAGAGATCCTGTGTGCAAACGTCTGCAGTTCTGAGCACTTTGTGAGATCTGAGTCCCTTCTGAACATCAGCAGCAATCACACAGATGACTGATTAGCTACACATTCCTCTCATTCCTCAGAAACTGTTCCAAACACTTCAAAAGTTTACACTTCACTGGCATTCTTGTTGCATTTCAGCATTTATGCTCAGCCCACTCATGTTTAGGATGATGTTGTGAAAAGTGGGAGAGATAGCAACGATTGAAATATTTGCTTGTAGTATTTGGACTGGAACAGATTAGGAGGCAGAGCCCCCGCAGCATCTCACTAATTATGTACAACACACATCAGACTGAATAAATTTGGACAGCATCAGAGAGGTTTCACTATAAAACGGTCTGGAATAAGTGCAGCTTTGGAGAAAACAGCAAGCCACAGTAAACAAATTCCCTTCCATCATCACAACCTTGCACTTTTACATCCCTAAAAGCAAGAAAGGCACTTAGAGAGCGCAGTACTCCGCCAAGGCTGTTCATCCCCCGATGTGGTATCATCAGATATACAGCTTTTTTTTTTTTTTAAGGAATGCAGCATTTGTTTACTTAATAGTTATTGATGATCAGAAATCACGGCAACATAGAATGTGGCCATTCAATATAGATGCACCCACAAACAAAATGATGTTGCGCTGAGCACAGACGTGTTATGCATGTGTACGTTATGTACGGACACTAGGGGTGTGACGATACACTCAGCTCACGAGACGAGACGAGACACGATATTGGGATCCCGAGAACGAGAAGAGACGATATTTTCACATTACTTTAAGAAAACTAAAATGACAAAATACATAACTGGACAAAGAGGTTTTTTTTATTTGACAGTCACAAAAAGATGCACGGGCAAATGTTTTGTAACTTACATCCATGCATGACTGAAGAATGAGCATTTAATAACTGTTGACCTTCTTTCCACAACTAAAAGTAAATATTTATTTTTTTAATGTGCAAACAATATGCGCAAAACTGTAACCAAAGTACTACTCTGTCAATACGGAGTGCAAAAAAGTGCAAACTTTAGTCTTCGACTCTTTATAAAGGTTCGGGACCACTGTGCGTGTAAAATGCGTACCTGACGGAATGGTGTACTTTGGTTTCAGTGTATGGAGGAGTCGCGCAAAATCCCTGGTTTTCTACCACAAAAAACAGCCTCATATCAGCTGCAATGAAAAAAAACGATTTCTCTCGTTATTGCCATGGCCCTGGCGCTTGAGTCTGGAAGTTTAGGTGAAGTGTTGTCGAGCCTTTAGCTGCTTTCATCGCAGGTGCATTATTTTCTTACACTGCTTACATATTGTCCGTGTCTTGTCTATCACTCGGTTGCCGTTTATTATCTCCACTGGATACCCAAAATGCTGCCACACAAAGGACTTGAAGGTGGCGGAGGCATCTTCAACGGTGATTTGTCAGTTTTTGGCAGACTAAACGCAACAAAGGTGCACTACTGCCCCCATAGGTCACAAACAGATGTTTACATAGCTCACAGTCTGATAGGCTTCTGCATAGATATCTATGGGCTTCTGCCCTGTGCCCGCAATGGTATGTGTCTGCAGAGCCAGAGGCTGCACGAATACGCCCTCGTGTGGCCGTATTCGTGCGGGCGTATTCGTGCAGCCTCCGGATCTGCAGACATACCCTTCTCTGTGCCCGCGAGACAGCTTTCACTTAAACGAGAAATATCGTCACGATTTAATCTCGCAAGATCTCGAGGGATGAGATCTAGTCACACCCCTGACGGATCCCAAATCACGTGACCTAAATATGTAATGGGCGACGGGAATTGATGTTACTCAGAAACTTCCCCACAATTTAATCAACTGTTCCTTGTGTCATTTCTGACAGATAAGTCCTGATAAGTCTGCAAAGATGGATTTGTAGTAGGATCGCAATCATGTGATCGTCAGCAAGCAGCTGACATAGTGTTCACTTGTCATGGTTACCGTGACACTATCTTGCAATGACAAACAAATCTTTAACAAATCTGTCGATCCAGACTTTGAGCTGCATCACTGCCAGAATCTAATCAGTTGGTCCTTGTGTCATTTCTGACCTTCCCCGAAAATTTCATTCGAATCCGTTCATCCATTTTTGAGTAATGTTGCAAACAGACAGAGAAACAGACAAACTTATGTCAGTTGTCACATAACTGCCTGAATGAGTTTACAGATGATAATGTCAAGTGGTCCTGATATATTTAAACTCCAGCTGTCAACAGAGTGCAGAAATGAGCCACTGGTTGTGTGCTGGACAGCTTTAAACATCAGCCACATGAAAAGAATTTTAAAGAACACTTCAGAGACCACAGCGGCCACATCTGGTGACAGATGTTAGCAGAGGACATTTGTTCTCAAAATAAAAGTCAAACAGTTTGATGTAAGCGACTTAGGTCTGGCAGTGCAGTCCCAAGACAACACATGGCGAAAACTCCACACTGGTCATGTGATAATAACTGAACCATTTCTATGACAACGGAGTAAAGTCCATCCACTGATGACGGCGGCAAGATGTGTAAAAGAAAGACGAGTTCCTAAAAGGTCCCATATACTCAAAATCATTTTTTATTGTGCATTTTGTGACTGTTATCCACCTGAAGATGTGAAATAAAAGCAGTCAACAGGTTTACTTCTGCCATTCCTTAAGGCAATTTATAGCTTCACAAGCCAATAAAAATTCACCCCAAATAATTAGCCAATAGCTGCACAGCTTTAAGTGTGATTGACAGGTCCCCTGACAGCATATTCTTACTGAAGTGGGCGGGACCAGCAGCAGCTCATTGTTTCCAGAGCAAAGCATCCCAAATGAATCATCTTTGCAGTACAACTCTGCAGGGACGTGTCAGACTTTGATTAATTTGCTAAAAAAAGAGGCCCAATATGGGACCTTCAAATCAAAAATGGCCCCAGGCTCGAAAACAAAAAGAACCACAGGGTTGACAAGATGAGTGAAGAGGCATTCATGCAAAATCCAGAATCTAATTTTCACAAAGACCGAAAATAATTATACATTATGAATTACTATATTGATTCAGACCAGCATGAAAGCACAGCAAAAAAGAGATGTGTGTGTGCGGTATGTTAGAACTGAACCTATTTGCACATTAATTAAACACCAGAACAGTCACCTGTAACTTTGATTATTAATTTCAGTCACTTTTCAAGCAAAAATACCAAACATCTGATGACTTTGGGTAATTAAAGTTGAGATTTTACAGCTATCGTCTTTGCTTTTATATCATAAAAAGCTGAATCTCTTCAAGTTTGTACCTTTAGGCAGAATGAAAAACACTTCTAAGGACAAAACTTTGACCTCTAATAAACTATGACATGCATTTTTCCCCACCCTTCACAAATAATCAGCAGACAGACAAATTATCTTAATTTCAAAAGCTTCACATTGTGAAAAAGTGAGATTTGGAAATTGGCTACTCCACCCACCCCTGGTTGCAATTCTACTACATTTACAATATTTGCACATTACAGAAGTTCCATAGTTTTGCCCTGTGAAAACAGATAAAGCATTCCAATGACAAACTGAGGAAGGCCATGAGATTTGGCTGCCAGCTTTGCACAAATGTTTTTTTTAACTGTTGCACTCAAATCACAAGCGTTTTGTTTTCCTAAATTTTGCATCTCATCTTATAAATGAGTTGTGTAAAATATCCAGAAAACCAACAAACAAATCAGACTGATTATTTCTCTGCAAGGAGACAGAACCTGAACAACACAGCGCTGTACAGAGGTGCAAAACGTTTTCGGACACCCCGTGCATTTGTGAAATATGCCATTCAGAATCACTCTTTGCTTTTCAAGTGCAATTTCTTTTAGCCAAAATAAAAAATACTAATAAGAAAAAAGCCAATAAAAAAATTTAAAATTAATTGGTTCTATAAAAATACATGAGAAGTTTGGAGTTTTGGGTCATTTTGGTACCAGTGATCCACCAATGAAGGTCGTGATTTTTATTAAAAGACACAATTTTTGTTGCTGTGTTCTGTGTCTATATAAAGCCAGCACATTCGAAAGATCTTCAGAGACAAAAATGGCTAAAACAAGGAACGGAACGCAGGAAACATGCCTCAAGACACAGATTCTCAGCCAGGAAGGGTACAGCTGCTACCAGATAGCCAGGAAGTGCAGAAGCAGTCCTTCAGCAGGTGGATACACTCTGCAGAAATACAGACGAACCAACAGTTTGGAAGACGAACCAAGATCTGGACGTCCAAGGATTTCTTCAGCGAGAAATGACCACATCCTGATCTACATGGGCAAGAAAACCACCAAATGACATCACAGGAGCTTCAGCAGCAGTGATCAAACCAAAGTCCCATACTGTATGTGGCCGACTTTTAGATCATGGCTTCAGGTCCTACAAAGGCTGTCAAGAAGGCCCTGATCAATGGGAGACAGAGGTTAGCCCGGTGTCGTTGGGCCCAACCACACAAGAACTGGACAATGCCCCATATCCAGGACCAGTAGAACTTGGCTGCAGAAGCTCAGTATCCAGTTCTTAGAGTAGCCAGTTTAATCTCCAGACATGAGCCCCATTGAAAATCTGTGGTGGATTATTAAAAGGTCTGTTTCAAAACATAAACCAAAGAATTTAGAAGAATTAAAAGCAGTAATTCAAGAAGAATGAGACAAGATTGGCCTTCAACAGTGTGAAAGGCTTGTGGGAAACAACTACGGCAGGCTAATGGCAGGACTACTAAATATTCATTTGATGATTTTTTTTTTTTCAGTTTTGAACACATTCTCTGTTATCTGTTGACTTTAATGCCGACAATGTTGAGAACTGACACACTAAAACTGTCAAGAATTTAGTTTTGTCAGTGTATCTTGTAAACAACAAACAAAAAAAATTGAATTTGTATTTTTTTGGTGTCTGTCTACTGCAGCCACACCTTTTGAAACAAGAGAGATTTTTCCACAAATATTTCATGATAATATCTGACACTGTGTAAAATTTTAAGGGCGTCCCAAAACCTTTTTCCACCACTGTAGCTTTACCAAGCCATGACTGACACCTTAACTCCCTCTAAAGCTCAGTTTACATCAGGTGGTTGTGGAAAACACTGATTCAGCCGGTGGAAGAACACCTGACCTGCACAGGAATGACACACAAACACATGAAATATTGATGATGTTTGCAGGTAACTCAACACCTGAAACTGCCAGCGGATACCTGGGGTTTTCAGCTCATTTGAGCAGCAGACTGAGGTGAAGTAGCTGCATTTAAAAGTCCACAACAACAGCAGCAACACGTGGATTTCAGATTTGTATTGACGCTGCTGGTTTCTGGGAGATTGTGAAACCAGATATGCAAACATGTTGTAAAGCAGTGACTGCTTTATTGCCTGTGCGGCTAGAAATAGGGTGGGTCTGCTGTGTCTTTACGCTGAGACACGGGGAAACACGGCAGATTTCACTTCTCTAACTTTACAGGGATGTAAAACCAGTCGAGTTATACGGTTTCTCCCCAGTAAAGCCAACAGGGCGCACTGGTACCCTCTCAAGCAGCAGTTTGGAGACACCCAACCCTCCCAGCACCCACCCGCACATGTCAATCACACAGTCGAGGCAAACAAGCAGAGGAGTCACTGAGAAATGAACGCACAAGTGAGGAAAAAACGACGAACAGGAGCAAGTTTCCAGCTTTTCCCTCGCTTCTTACCATCGGACGGATCCTCAGAGCGCACAGCAGCTGCGTCGAGGAGTTTCAGCTGCAGGTTTCCAACCGCAAACTCACGATATGTCCTGTCAGGAGTGAACGCTCCGTGTTGCTCCAAGCTCCACACTGTCCCCTGGTTTAGCAACAGCTGATGTGTAACCGAGCTACTTAACCTGGTCCGGGGGCGCACACATAGGTGAAGGCGCACGGATCCTCAGCGGGACGCTCCTCCCATCCACTGGAGGAGGGCTCCTCTGTTCGAGGCTTCAGCCTCCCTCAGGAGAGGTAAACACGTGAGGAGCAATCAGTGGAGTAAAGTACAAACCATGTAGCAGCTTGTTGGGAAGTAGATGAGGAGCCATAGGAGGCAAATATTAAGAATCAGTTGTGAGATTTCAAAAAAAATACTCAACTTGTTTACATTTTCTTTGACATGTTGTGCTTATACCGGAGATAAATTTGAGAAATTCAGTTTGTTCTAGGTTTTTATGTCGCCATCTGTGGGGTAAAAAAAGTGAAACACTATGAATAAGAGCTCTCAGGTGAAATAAGTCTAATTTGTCCTTTAAAAAATCCCATAAAAGGCATCTTGTAGCTATTTCTCTGCTTTAAAGAAAAGAATAAATAAATTAAAATGAATGACACCAACGTCCATTATCCCAAAACCAGCACATTCTTGAATCAGCTGCTCAAAATTCCGTTTTATTTGATAGAATATCATGCAGGTCAAGGAGACATGCTGCCTCTCTGTTTTATGCTTTCCTAAATTTCTTGCTCCTGCCTCAGTATCTCTGAATCCACCCAGTTTTTTCCTCCCACGCCTCCAGCAGCCTCATGATCATTGTGATTTCCAGCATGAAATTATACCGTAGAGTTCTGAAAAAGACACAACCTCCATTTATGCCTGAGTGAAGGATGAGTTCACAGGCCAAGCTGCAATTTTAGCAAATAGAAGCAAAGCCACCTAAAATCTACAGTTTCCTTCATTGTTTAGTAGAAATGAAGTCCTTTCAAACAACTTCTGACAAATTTGGCTCTGATTTCAGTGAAAGAGACTTTTATTTTTTGACTCATTTAAACAGGCGATGAGCAGGTCTGCAGCGACATCTAGTGGTAGAATAGATGGATTGCACTTTCTTGTAGCTGCACTTTTTCACAGGATGCTTTTAAACCTTTAGCAGACCTTTAGGCATGTTTTAGAATTGCCAGGGGTCCACATAAATATTAAAGCCATGTAATAATACAGAGATATTAATGATCAAAGAGTCTCTGGAGGGGGCATAAGACACCAGATTCACTGCTTTTTGCATGGTAAAATATAAATAATAAAGAAGTAAAAAGAAAAAGGGGGAAGAAAGTTTCTGGTGAAGTGCCATACTACTTTTCAGATATTATGTCTTCATTATTTTTGGTAAGAAAGTGAATAAATTAATATTTAACTTTTAAACTTGCACATATTTTATAAACTGCTATTACTCATCTTTATTTGTTGAATATATATGTAAAAATTTTTTAAGCATAACGGGCCAAACATGTATTCATTCAAGGTGTCAAACATGTGGCCCGCGGGCCAAAACCAGCCCACCAGAGGATCCAATCCAGCCCGCCAGACGACTTTGTAAAGTGTAAAAATTATAGAGGAGACATGAACTGCAAATTGTAAATTTATAAAACTATAAATTTAGAATCATTTCTGGTCCGTGACGAGTTGTTTTGATCATAAAGTACTGTGTTGCTCTTTGTTTTTTTTGTCATTTTGTGTCTTGTTTTGTAATATTTTGTCTTGTTTTTGTTGTTTTTTGTCTGACTTTTGTCATTTGTCTCACGTTTTTGTCATTTTGTTTCTTGTTTTTGTTGTTTTGTGTTTTCTTTGTGTCCCGCTTGCGTTTTTTGTCCTTTTGTGTTTTGCTTTATTTGTTGTTTTGAGTATCGTTTGTCGTTTTGTGTTTTTATGTCTCACTTGTGTAGTCTATTTGTCATCTTTTTCTCACTTTTGTCTTTTTTGTCATTTGTCAATTTTTTTGTTACTTTCGAATTTTCTGTCTCTTTTTTTTGCTTTGTTTTGTGTCGTTTGTCTCCTTTTTTGTCATGTTGTTTCTCACTTTTGTCGTTTTGTGTCCCATTTCTGTAGTATTTTGCGTTGGTTTTGTTGGTTTTTGTCTGACTTTTGTCATTTTGATCATAACGTAAAATACTACATCATTCCGTTCCAGATATCTGTGACTAAATGTTTTGTGCTTTTGTGATAAAGTGTGATCTGGAAGTTTTAACGTGTAAACAATTAACTGAAGCATAATGTTGTTGAAACTGAATTTATTTTTCTTAAGAAATTTCAGTTTGTTCATAATGTTTTGTAACAATACATTTCATTAAGTGTGAACATTTTCAAACTGTACTTTTTTGCACTAAAACAAAAGGAGGAGACATTTGGAGTTGTCATTATTTATAGGTTCTTATGTTGTGATTTTGCTGATCTGGCCCACTTGAGATCAAATCGGGCTACATGTGGCCCCTGAACTAAGATGAGTTTGACACCTCTGGTTTAGGATGTTTCTGTCAGTATTGGGAAAGATTTTGAACAGAAATGTACGGAGGCCCATTTCTGCCATTAAATGAAGAAATAGATGGAAAGTTAAGAGTGACTTAAAAATTATAAACCAGTCCTTCTCTGTCCAAATAATGAGCTACTAGATCAAAGTTGAGATGAAATGACAACTTCGTAGCCCTTTAAGCTGCAATCAATTCCAGCCATTTTCAGTACAAAAAAAAAAAAAAAAAAAAAGCGCTAATATTCTAGTTGTAAATAAAAATATGATGATAAATACAGGGAATATTGGACGCGCATCACGAGGTGCATTTCCTTGAAAACGACCTATTCGTGGAGTATATACCGACTTCAGGACATGTTTTGGACAAAATATTTTGCTGGCTTGTTTCGTCTGGATGTCCAAGGTTGGATTATGGCCGTTTTTTGTGGAATATTTTCATCTGTGTGTAATAATGAACCCGGAAATGTGAGTCACGCTGTGTACGTTGAAGCCGTGTATAGAGAACGGATGGATGGATATTCGTTGTTTGTCGGACAAATGTGTTTATATTACCCACTGTGGTAATCATATCTGAAAGTGGTTTATACCGGCGGATTCATGAGAATCTAAGCTTTCCATCGATGTATAGTGTTTGTATAATCGCGTTTGCAGTTTCAGACATTTAGCAAATTGCTTATGCAGATCTCAAAATGTACCGTGGGCGGAACACTGAAGTGCAACGGGTTAAAAGGTGATACACTAAGCCAGCATTTCTGTCTTTTTAGTTAAATTCTGCCCAAGTTATTGATTCAGACAAAAAGATCAAATGTACTTTTTTTTGCTTCATTGTTTTTGTCCTTTCAATGAAGATCACTACTCAGTGTTTTTTTTTTAAATTTCAACTTAGTATCTTAATTTTACCTCATATTTTTGAATCAAAAGTTCTAAAAACTCAAAAATTCTTACGTGAAACATTGTGTTATATCATTTTTTAGGAATCACGTATTTTCCATAAAAGCGTGTGAGTCATGATTTGCATTCAAACATTTTTGACCTATTTTTTTTATTTTTTATAAAATTATTAGAAAATCATTAAACAGCTTTTTGTCTCTAAGCTGTCAAATGTCTTCTCCTTTCCCCCTCATGCCTACAAGTGCAAAAGTTATGTTTGATTACAATATTTATGGTTGTTAATTGCTCATGTCTCTGGTCCATATTTGATCTTTTGTATGTATTTCGGGTGTATATGTCTTTAATCTGTGCTTAATATTGTTTTATATATTTTATTGCCTCTAATACAGAGTACCAAACTGATTTTCATTCACCTAAAAACCTATTCTTCTGACTTTATTATGGGAAATTAAATTTGATTAAAAATCAATTTACCAAATGACTTTCATAGCCTTGGGGGAATCAGTGGAAATATCGAGATGAGAATAGCTGCATCAGGGAACTTTATACCCGTGAATTCCTTATTATTAATATTTTCATATTGACATTTAATCTTGACTGTACTGATTTCATTTTTCTACATCCTTATCGTGGACATGACAGGTTGGGGTTTGGCGCGCTGCTGCTTTTCAACATGTTTCCAAAATAAACACCAACAAACTAAGGCTTTCTGACGCCTGAGAGTTTAACAAAAACGTTTAGACACGCTGTAAAAGGGTTAATCTAGCGTTGTCACGGTGAGTTTTGAGGGGTCCGGACGCTGAGTGGCACCACCTCCATCCATGCGCAGCGGAAAGTGCTGCTGTGCGCAGGACGCGCTGGAACTTCTAGCGGACAGGACGACTGATCTATCCAGCGTGTAGTGGGATGAAACAGCAAACCACTGCTCTCTGAAGGTCGATGTTTACTTCATTTATTCATGTTTGATTCCTATATCGTAATAAATCCTGATGGCAGAAGCCCGGCGTGAGGAAGAGGAGGAGGAGGAGCGCAAAGAGCTGCGGGACAGAACCCCAACAACAGGTTCGTTAGAGGAGCTCAGAAGTTTCACTTTATGCTTTATCGGCCTTTAAATCTGTGTCCGTCCATCGGTTTGAATTGTCTTACTACAAAATTTGAAATAATTTTCCCAGAGGCAAGCAGTTTTTTGTGCCTGTTTTCAACCCATTTCACTGCTAATCATTAATGATTTGTTTGGCCTCTATGTTCCAGTTTCCCTTTTATTTTGAAAATTGTGTGGCAGACTGTTGAAACTTGGTGAAGTTGTGAATCCACCACAGGGAAAACCAGGTTTGCTTTGACTTGTGTTTAGCAGAAATGATCAATGTGGAAATATAAATGCAGTTTAAACAGTAAATTATATTCACAAAACAAAACAGTGACTTGTTAAAGAAACTTCAAGTGTCTGGTTTACATTTAAGAATTCATGCAAGAGATACGGAACAGCAGGAAAGACACAAAGATGTTAACTATTGTGCTGCAGATATTGGGAAATCATTTTAATTCTGGAGGTTACAGCAGCTCAGTGACAGCTCTCTAATATCAAGATGCGCAAACCTGGCAGAAGCAGATTGTATGTTGTCACCCAGATTGATAAGAATACGTTAAAAAAAACCAATTTGCTCACTTCAAAAGCATTAGATTCCTCTTTGATAATGTCTGGATGAATTTATAGGGATGTTAATAGCTGTAATTACCCCAAAACTTCAATACAGGGCAAAGTGGTGCAGATTGTGGTCATGTTTTTGCCTTCTAGGTGGAAATAAACCAACTTTACTTTGCTTTAATTTAGTTGAGTTGCTATCAAGACATTCTGTCACGGAGAGTGGCCTGTTTAGTTATGACTTGAGGAGACATTTGTAAGTCATTTAAAGCAGCCTTTCTGGTTCTTATTGTCACGCACCGCTGATGGATTGGATGAAAGCAGTCACAGCTGAAGTCAACAGAGCTAGAAATTTGTTACCTCACTGCACCACCATCATTAAAAAAAGTACAGTACATGTGTCCAACATTACTCATAGCAGCATGTGTCATCTGTTGTTGAAAAGGAAACAGCTCTCTTGTTCCTTTTAGCTTCGGCTTGCACACATATTTTACATTCATTACAGTTTAACAATGGCTCCTTCTTGCAACACCCCTATTTCCCTGCTCTCCTGCGTGTTTGGTTTCCACACCTCACCTGCAGCATTCGATATTTATCATATTTGTGTGTTTGATCTTTTATTACTCTTGTAGAATGTTTTGGAAATTTGGTCTTGATATTTTGATGAGGTGTTTTTACCCGACTCCAATAATTCTGTTGTGCCTAGACTGTCTGTTTGCCCACAAATGGCCACTAGAAATCTTGAATGTTGAATCCCCAGAGCCCTGCCTAGTCATCTGCAGCAGACCCTCACACCACACCCTGGACCCAGCAGCTGTCTGAACAGGAATCCCCGTCAGAGTCTGAGCAGACAGGCTGCTGTGTCATGAACAAGCTCTTGTCTGTACTTGATCCAGTTTTCCATCATTTCGAAATAAAAGAATACGTTTGGATCCACATCAGATGTGATTTCAGGCAGTTTGCGCCGTGAATCACTCGTCTGCATTGACACCGTCTAATCTTCTCTGACTGAAAGGTCCACAGCAGCTGCTGACATCGTGTTATTCACCCGTGACAACATAATCTGTTTGCTGTAAACCGTCTTGTTTTCCAAGTGAGAGTAAATCTATTTCTGGGTGTTTTTACCTGGATTTTAACACGTGTTCTGCATCAGATTTGACTCTGATTCTGCCCAGGATCTGCTCGGTTCAGGCTGGTGTAGAGTGTCGCGCAGATTGTTTTTCTTTGGTTCCTTTTGTTGCCAGTTGGACCAGCTGCTCTGTGGCTGCTGCTGTGCTGAGTAATGGCAGCATGTGTTCAAGTGTGAGGGAAACCTTTCCTGTCGAGCTCAGCAGCTTTCTCTCACGGTGCCTTTTCAGGTGTCACCAAGAGACATCTGCTGGTCTGGAGTTTAAATTCAGAACTGTACAAGGAGAGCTTCTAGAGTATTCTGATCTGGGGTCTGCATTCTGAATGTTTCGAACTGTAATGAACCTTTAAAGCAGGGGTGTCAAACTCCGTTCCTGGAGGGCCACTATCCTGCATGTTTTAGATGTTTCCCTCTTCCAACACACCTGATTCAAATGATCAGCTTATCATTAAGCTCAGCAGAAGCCTGATAACGAGCCTGATCATTTGAATCAGGTGTGTTTGAATCATTTAAATGGTGAATAAAATGCTGCAGGTGTAGCTCTGCTGGCAAATATGGGAGGTAAATATTCTGTCAGCTGATCTGGATGTTTTTGTCGTAAGACCTTATTTTTATGGGTTGCCTTGAATTTTGGTACTGATGTTTGTGTTCTCACTGAACAAACTGAAATACAGTTTGGCGATCTCCTCAAATTTCAGCAAGCACCACAATCAGGCCGTCTGCTTTTAAATGACAAAATCTGCTGTCTATTTTAGTGCACACATCTGAACATATCTGTAGTGTCCAAAGTTTTTCCATATTTCAATTTAATGATTAAAAGATGGTATTGTCCAATACCTGCAAGTAGTAATTACTCCACCAAGGAACACGGTGGAGTTATGTGATGATCGGCATATGTTTGTCTGTCCGTCTGTTTTTCTGTCTTTGAGCAACTTTACTCAAAAATGGATTCATGGATTTGGATGAAATTTTCAGGGAAGGTCAAAAATGATGCAAGGACCAATTGATTAGATTTTGGCAGTGATGCAGCTTATAGTCTGGATCCATGGATTTGTTAAAGATTTTTGTATCATTGCGAGACAGCGGCACAGCGCACAGCGTCACTGTAACTATGACAACCAGTGAACATTCAGTCAGCTGCCTGCTGACGATCACATGGTTGCGATCCTACTGCTGTGAGCTTATTGGGACTTATCCATCAATAATCATACAAGGAACAATTGATTAAATTGTGGGGGTGTTTCTGAGTCCCATCAATTCCCGCCGCCGGCTACATATTTAGGTAACATGATTCGGTGTCCGTACATAACGTACACATACATAACACACACCTGTGTTCAGCGCAAGGTCATTTTGTTAGTGGGCACGTCTATGTTAAATGGCCACATTCTATAGTGCAGTGATTTCTGATCATCAATAACGAGTAAAAAATGCTGCATTTCTTAAAAAACATGCTACATTTCTGACAATGCCATATGAGGGGATGAACAGCCTTGGCAGAGTGCTACTCTCTGCGTGCTTTTCTTGTTTTTAAAACGCTGTCACTGTGAAGGATGTAAAAGTGCAAGGTTGTAAAGATTGGAGGGAATTTGTTAAGTGTGGTTTGCTGTTTTTTCCAAAGCTTATTTTTCTTAAGAAATTTCAGGTTGCTCAAAATGTTTTATAAAAAGATAATTCCTTAAAATGTACTTTTTTGCACTAAAACAAAGGGAAAATTTGGAGTTGTGGTTATTTATATATAGGTTATTGTGCTTTGATTTTACTGTTTGGCCCCACTTGGGCTAGATGTGGCTCTTGATCTAAAATGAATTTGACACCCTTGATCTAGAGGAAGCAACAATATTGTCTTGAAGTTCATTAGTCTTTCGTACGTACTGTATGTGCATCGTTCATACATACATAAACAGGCCCACCGTGTAAAACCCCACAGAACTGTGTGGCTGTAAACTCTCAGTATTATTCTATAGTTAGTGGAAACTGAGTGTAATAGATTTGCATCATGAGACACTGCAGTTTTAAATCTGTGCAAATAGATATGTTGGACTTAATTGACATAATAGACAATTAAGCATTTCAACTTATTTGTTTTAAGATTTGTGTAATGTTTGATTGGTGTAGTTGGTAACCACAGACGTCACATGAGAGCAATTCCTGAGCTTGAAGTCACAATTAAGACTGAAGACACTGATGTGTCCTCAGCTGACCTACATTCACTGTAGATGTCTGATATAATCTCTAGCTGCTGGTGTTTCCACAGGCTATATCAGAATAAACTCCAAACACACATATACAGCTTCCCTCTTCAGTATCTTCATAGCTGAGGTTACATCTCATGGCTTTATGTTGCTGTATATTCCATTTGGAGCTTTTAAAAACAATGTGTATGATGTATTCCTGTCTTAATGTGGCTTCATGAGCTGCTGTTTTTGGTACAAAGGCCTCATATTTAGGTTTGACTTATGTTTGACTAAAATCTGTTTCTCTCCACATATAAAGATGAATGTATACAACTGAACAACTGAAAAAATCAACAACATAACACGAAGTTTAAATATTAATTTTGACATTTTATTACCATTTTCTAAGCACTGCCTGGTTTTAACACCAGATGACATATTTTAAATGCTTTGCTGCATGAACTGAGAGGATATTTCAGGTGATCAGATGCCTTAAACAGTCTAAAATTCCAGCAAAAACAACTACATCATTAACATTTACCATCATCTTTATATGCTTTATTTCGTTAGCATTCATCTCCTTTGATTCACATTCTTCCTTGTGTTGTTTTAATCCACTTTGCGGCTTTATAACCTGCTACTGTAACTGAAATGTTCGACAACTTTATAGCTGCCAGTTCATTTGTAAGGCAAACAAACGCGCTGTGACTTTATGACCTAGTAGACATACAATCAAAGCTGCTAAAATTAACTATTCAGACAGGTTCACCCAGCTATGAGCAGCTCAGAGCAACGTGGACATTCCTGCCACTTTACACTTCGCAGGAAGAAAGGCAGTGACGGTGCAGGATCGTGTGGCACAACCTCCACTTCCTGAATGACCACATTCCAGCTCGTCAGATTGGCCTAGTAAACACAGGAACACCGAGTTATCACAGGGCCGTCCCTCTCTGTCCTGTTGTCCGTGGGTGTGTGACTGATAGCTTCAGGTTCTTTGTCACACTCCGACTCTCAGTGGGCCGAAGGAGGGAAAGATCTTGATGGAAAATATCCCTTTGATGCTGAAGATTTTAGATTTGTTCCTTTAATTCTGCACAGGTAGGGGCATTGTTGTTGTGTTTTAGGGCTGCATGGCTTCAACAAATGGGACTATAAATGTAACATTATGTCTTTTAAGTTGGACTGCACTTCTACGAGGAAGTGATGATGCTTTATTAACAGCACCGGAGTATAAAACCTATTGCCAGACAGTTACTAAAAACCGTCTTTGTCATTAAGTGAAAGTGCAGCAGCTCTTTTCTCACCTGCTGTTAAAGTGTAACTCGAGGCGGCAGAGCTGTGGCTCCAGCAGTTAACAAGTAACAGGTGTGACAGGTGGATCTGACTGCAGCAAGGTCTCCGGCTAGAGGAACTAAAACAATGAAGACTTTAACCTTTGCCTGGATTTTTCTCATCGGTTTACCGCCACAAACAAAAGACCTCTTGTTGCCGATTCTGTATATTATGTTTGCTGGACTGAAGATCTACTTTATGCTCCTTTATCACTTGTTGTTTATACAGAACAGGGACATCAGCTCAGTGTCCAGTAATACAGGAAATATAGAACTAAATTTAATATAAAACAACAGTGAAATTATCAGTTAATCCCAGTTTATTTTTGGAGGAAAGTAACATGTTGTGTATTCTTAATGATGGTATTTCCTTTAAAAAACATGATAAAATATCACTTAGATTCAACTGTCAGTAGTGCTGCTGCTGAATATTTTCATTATTATTTTATTTCTGTGACTCAGGAGATGTTATATAAATGTTCATGAAATGAGCAAAAATCCTTAAATGAACTGAAATAAAATCAACATTGCCTCTGTGTAGATTTCAGTTTAAAAGCACTCACACAATTCTCTTGGACTAACTGGTTGATCAAGGTTTAACTGCTGATCCTGCCAGTTAGGTTGAGGGTCTAGTATTTCTAGTTTATACAGTCCTGATCTTAAGTATTCAGAAAATTGTGTGTCACAAACTATTTATTTGTTATGTAAGTCAAGTGATGTTGAGTTACATTTCTGTCTGTTAATGTTCTCTGGTAGGCTTAATTGTATTCTATTTCATATTTGGCTTAAAGACAACTTAATCTCTGAAGTTTTAAGTGTGTTTTCCAGTCACCTTTTCACTTTCAGTCTGATCTTTAGCAAGTAAAACATTTGATCAGGTGATAGACTCGACCAATCGAGAACTTCCAACTGTCAGAAAAACTCCTCAATGATGCATTGAACTTTATTTTCTCTGTTTTGGCCCCAAACCACCAAACACTGAAAGTCAGAAGTTAAAACACAGCCACTTTCAGTTTCATTCTAAATGACCCAATTCAAGCCCTCATCAGTCCATCCTGCTCCTGTCTACCACAAAACAAATAGACTAGTCTACTGCAAGAGGCTTTTTCCATACAGTTATACTTCTAATCAGTGAGTAGGACTGCCTTGTTGGAATTTTGTGATTTCTGCAACAATATTAAAGTGTTTTGATTTGTTTATGGTTTAATTTACTAGATTGGATAAAAATTTTCTCAATATTTTTAATGAATTACTGTATTCTGATTGGGCTGCACAGTGCAGTAGTGGTTAGCACTTTTGCCTTGCAGCGAGAAGATCCCAGTTCGAATCCCAGAGTGGGATCTTTCTGCATGGAGTTTGCATGTTCTCCCTGTGCATGTGTGGGTTTTCTCTGGGTACTCCGGTTTCCTCCCACAGTCCAAAAATATGCTGAGGTCAATTGACTATTCTAAATTGCCCGTAGGTGTGAATGTGAGTGTGATTGTTTGTCTGTATATGTAGCCCTGTGACAGACTGGCGACCTGTCCAGGGTGTCCCCTGCCTTCGCCTGAGTCAGCTGGGATAGGCTCCAGCACCCCCCGTGACCCTAGTGAGGATAAAGTGGTGTATAGAGAATGGATGGATGGATGTATTCTGATCAAATTAATAATGCACTGAGATAAACAACTGTTCACAAGGTGCTTTGACAGTTAAAACATGCAACACAAAGAGAAGGCAGAACAGTCAATTAAAATGAATAGAAAAAAATGCTAATAAGTTAAATGAATAATTAGGGAAGGGAAGTAGGCAGTTGGAGGGTTAAAGAAATTAAAAATGCCAAAAATTAGACAATTAAGTCAACTCTAATGACATCATACCAAGGAACCAGGCAGCTAAAATTAAAATAAAACAAGAGAGAACAAATAAAATAAACATAATACATAAAAATACAAAATAAAACAGGAAGACTAATGAAAGCTAAAAGTAAGCTTCACAAGCAAGTCTATAAAAATGGGTTTTAAGAAGTGATTTAAAAGAAGTTACTGACTCCGCAAGCCTTTTCTTCTCAGGCAGGCCAAAGCAAGAATAATCTATATATATTTTAAAGTAGATGGTTTCGTGTAACTATGCTTTCTTTTTGAACCCATACTTTTACTGTCACATTTTTTAATTCAAATCCTCATTCAAACCAGCTCACTGCTTGTTCACGGACACTTAATTTTCACACTTTACTATGAATGTTAAAGTGCCAGGATGATGTCTGAGTTGCTTCATCAGTCATGAAACCTTTTTGTTTTCCTCTACAGATTGTCCTGAAAGAACCAAGCCGGATCATTTGCAGTGCAGGTGGGTAGTTATGTCTAATGTGAGTGTCTGATGTGCTGCTTCGGTTCACTGGACTCTGTAGCTGAGAGCAGTGCACTGTCCCTTTAACAGTCAGATCTGCTGATGGTGAGATTGTGAACGGAGCAAACAATGCGGTGATCTCCCCTCGCTGACAGACAGAAGGTTAACGCAGGATAAGTTCAGCTGTTGTTTACAGATGTTAAGGAGATCAGTGGCCTGTGCAGACCTCAGAGAGATCTGTCAAAGCATCAAAAAGCACAGCTTTCACAGATAACACAGGCCTTTAGATCCTTGTGTTTACAACTCGGCTAATCAATTAGATGGTGGTTCCAGTGGGAGGCTGAGGATTGCTGGCCTTTTCCCCCTGATAGTTTACATCAGCCTCCTGCAGTCAGGTCCTAATGAGCTGGATGTGTGTTGGTAATGAGCTCGGGTCTGTCATGAGAGTTTCACAGAGCTCTTGTAAACATTACAGAGTCCCAATACAGTTTCCATCAAGACAAGACGACGATGAAGAAGAGATATTAGAGGAGTAGAAAAGAATCTTCAGCACTGAGAGTTAAACAACTTGAAGATATGGACATGTTCGGCTCTGTGTTGTGTAAAGGAATACTCAAATATACTGTGTGTACCTGGAGTCTGGTGTTTTTGTGAGGTAGGTAGATATGAAGCAGATTCATGAGGATTATTGGCAGGGATGTCGCTCTTGTCTAATAGTTTTTACCTTTTGCAATACTGCAGTTAAGTGTTTGAATGTAGATTTAAGGTTTTTAAAGCTGTGTAAAATGTGTTTGCATTGAATAACTAACACTTTGGAGATTAGTAATGTAGAAATGAATAAATGTTTATCTGATTAGAAGCTTCTTGCTGTTTCCTGAACCAAACCAACCAGCAGTAGAACTTTGCATTTCAGCTTTACTTCCAAAAAAACATTTCTACCATTCTTCATGCATATTTTTTATTGTTTACACAACTTTATTTCACTTTGTCCCTTTAGCAAAGATACTAAAATTCACTGTGTGTTTCCATTTTTATAGAATTCAACCATTATTTTAGCTTTTTTGTCATTGTATAGACTGGCATTAATAGTACAACTAGAGTAAATTGTACAGTATTGTGAAGCTGCTTTTCTCTGTATATCAATGATAAATGGTTTCATGGTCTGGTCTGCTCTCTTGTTTCAGTCAAGGACCTCTGTCTTCTATACGAGCTGCTATCAAACGAAGTAAGTTTGTCTAAATTGGACTTCAAGGACATTTTTAGATCATGAAATGCCTTAATTTTTGAAATGAACATTCTGTTGTGATGCGATTTTTGTTAGATATAACTTTAATATAATGTGCCATTTTTTTTGCTTGTCTACATTTTTAAGAAAGAAATTCATCAGTAAAAAATTAATAAAATGCGACTTTTTTTTTATTCCTTTAGCAAGAACAAACTCTCAGAGTGACAATACCAGAGACAGAAGGTAATATAAAATAATGTTTCTGTGAATTCCTGTTAATGTTTACACCTTAACTGTACTGAAACCAAGTGTCTCATTTGTTGTATGTTGCTGAGACTTTTGTGGTGTTCCAACAAGTCTATGAAAAGTAAAGTTAGAAATAAGAAGATCAAGAATATGTGAAGAAGAATCATGCTAAAAGTACAATAAGCGGATGTGTAGATGCGTGTCCTGGGTGATTATGATGCCTTTACATTTTGTTTCAGGCGACCAGAGATCACCATCGTCTCAGCAGAACCTCTGGCCAGCAACAGCTGGTTCTCAGGAAAATCTGTGGTTTTCCCTCCTCCTCAGTCTGGCTGGTCTGCAGGCATCCCAGCTGTCTCCCAGGTAGGCCTCATACAATCAAGATCAGATATTTTCTAGTTGCGTCATGGCCGCAGGTCTGTGCTTTGTGAGAATATTCCTCCTAAATGATAAACAACAAATGCAAACTCAAGTCATGATTTAAAAAAAAAATCCTGGTCTTATCACCTCTAAAAATATTAAAATCAACCCTTAAAATATTGTAGAGATCGCAGAGCCGGTCGCTGTGACTGAACTATTGTGCTGCAGTGCATGATGGGAGTTCAGAGTGTTGGGATTTAAATCTTGTTATTGTGGTTTATGTTAGTGTTATGGTGTTGCAAGTGTTTGTGTTTTGTTGTGTTCTTGTACTTTAGTCAGTCTAGTTGGTTTAGCTAAGTGTTATGCTGTAAGAACTGTGAGTGTAGTCTTTTTAATGTCTTCCTGCTACATTTCCTGTATTGTGTGTTTGCTGCATGTCAAAATGAAAGCATTTGCCAGTTGCAGATTGCATAAAAGGTGAATATCCTTTCTCCAGCGTTGTTCTGCTATGCAGCTTGCCACAATATACTCATCATGTGCTAGGTGGAATTGTAACCCTCTGATCCCCAAGCAGTTTCTGCTCCAGTCTCATTTTTATTCACTGTGGGCTCATTTTTTCACACCAATATAAAGTCCTCTATATTCTATGGAAACAGCACAACCATGGTTAAGTATAGGGGACACTCAAAAAAATGTCCTTTTTGCAGTATTGCAAATGCTATAAATCTGATTATTTATTTTACAAAAAAAAGAAAAGGAAATAGGGCTGCACAGTGACTTGGTGGTTAGCACTTTTGCCTTGTAGCTAGAAGATCCCCAGTTCACGTCCTGGCCTCCTTCGATCTTTCTGCATGGAGTTTGCAGTCTCCTTCACCCTAAGTCAGCTGGGATAGACTCCAGCCCCCTGCAACCCTAATGAAGATTAAGTGGTGTATAGATAATGGATGAATGGATGAAATAAATAAATACAGGAATCATTATGGACAACATTTTTCCAAGTGCCCACAGGTGTGTTAGCAATACTGGGGAAAAAGGTTGCTCTACATGTTATACAAACTTTACTGCTAAATTTTACATTTTTCCATAATTGTCTCCTTTCTGTGTAAACACAGTCTGGACTTCATTTGAGTTCCATCAAAAAGACTCTGAATTTTAATCACAGCTGAATCACTAATGGCTTCTCAATTGCAATGAGGAACACAGAATCTTTTTTTTTTTAACAGAATCTGGTTAGAGCAAATGGTTCATTATTTTGCAGAAAGATTTTTAAAGAAATACGTGATTTTTATGAAATATGACAATTTTAAGCTTTTTTGACAGAACCGTAAGTCACACATGATTGCTTTAAGGACAGTTGGAAAGTTGTAACTGTAGCAATTCTTCATTTATTGACAGTTTCTGGCTCGGATGAATGTTGCAGTTTTGATATTTTTAACAATAACGTGAATTTCAAACCTAATTTTGAGGTTCAGGAGGTTAAAGCTTGCTTAAGCTAATGGATTCTTGGAAAAAATTATGAGGACATAGCTATAATGTCATTAGCTGTTAGTATATTATCATGTTTTCTGCAGTACATTACTCAGTTAGTATTCTGGGTTTTTTTTATACTTTTTTAAAATTTTTATTCATTTACATATACAAACAGAACATGAGATCATCATGGGTGTCACAATTACATCAAAGATTCTTTTACGCATACATCACAATATAATGTCACATCATTCAAGGTGCATACACAGTCCATCTTTCCCAGCGTTTGATACCTTTCTCCAGTTCGAGTCTCAAAACAAAAGTAAGTCTCTCCATGCAATAAATTTCTTTAATGATCCCATGCCACTGGTCCAATGTTGGAGGGTCCGACTGCAACCATTTCCGGGTTATCGCTTTCCTACTACTTGCCAAAAGTATTTTCAATAAATATTTGTTCCTATGTAGAACTGTATCTGGTATTTTACCAAGATATAAAGTAACAAAAAAGTAATCTAAATCCACCCCTATTATTTTATTTATCTCAGCTGCCACCTCCCTCCAGTATGGTTGGACTTTTGGGCAGGCCCAAAACACATGAAAGTGATTAGCCATAGAGTTACCACATTGCCTCCAACAAACACCTCGGCTCTGTACGCCTGTTTGCCGTGCTGTTATTTTAGGAGTCATAAAAAATCTCACTACATTCTTCCAGCCGAACTCTCTCAACGATCTTGAGTTTGCAGGGGTCGCTTGTGTTTCGCATATTTCCATCCAAGTCTCTTCTGATATTTGTGTTTCTGACTCCCTCTCCCATTTTCGTTTAATGTATGTCGTAGAATGATTTTTAGAAGCTTGTATACTTCCGTATATCCTTGAGACCAACTTTTTGTTGTCTTCTTTTTGATACACATCATGAAATATGGAAATCAGATTATATTCCCCCTCCTCTTTGGTATGTAGTTTTTTATTATAATAGTCTCTGACTTGCAGGTACTCAGTTAGTATTCTAACGCAATCACTATGTAGAAAAAGTGTAAATGCTATGATGTTTATAATAAAATGATGTGGGAACGCTTCTCTTCTTCATGACTCAGCCCCCACCATCCTATGACCAGGTGATTAAAGAGAAGAACCAGGAGGAACATATTGTAAAGCCCACTGCAGCCCCACGCCGGACCTCCTGCACCACCACCAGCGCCACCCAGACCGACCCCGTGAGGGAAAACGGCTCCACCACCGTCCCACAATGCACTGCAACTCCACCGTTAGCTGAGAAAAGATCTGCTGGTGAGGCACATGTCTGTCAACGTTGATGGACATTCATCAACTGTTTTGGCTCACCATATTCTGATTCTTTTTGTTTCCAGGTAAAAAGCCACAGAAACCACCGAGACCCTCATTACCAAAACCAGCAAACAGAAAACCTGAAACAGAACAGAAGGTTGCAGCAAACACTGAGGGCCAAAGTGAAATAAAGTCCGATGTAAAGCCACTTGAAAAAGCAGAATCCACTCATACATGCACCAGATCTGTCACTGTACACTGGAATATTCCTACAAATCCTCTTTGTGTCACTGTTGTTGAAACTACTCCTTCTACAAACTCAGAACACAGTCAACCGCCCGTTCCACGTCCTCGAACAAAATCCCGAAAGCAGGCAGTCGAAGAGGAGGCCCCGGTCCAGACTTTGGTGAAGCTTGGTGAAAACTTTGCCAACATTCAATCTGATCCCCAAGAGACCTCCTCCTATAAATATTTAAAGGAGTTATTGGAGGTCTTTAGTGCAGATTTCGAGTGTGAGGAGAACCAGTCGGACGAGCCCTCTTATGGTGAAGATGCTGCTGGCGAGATGAGCACCAACCACAGTCAGCGTAACATCCGGGCCAGGATCCAGGCCTTTGAGAGCCAGGCCGAGGAAGGAAATGTGTCCGAACCAGTCAAACCAGAGCCTTGGCCCAGGAAGAGCACCAGAAAACCCCCAGTAGCTGCTAAACCTTCTGTGGCTCTTAAACCTCAGTTTAGTGAGATTATAGAAGATGATAATCAAAACGTATCATCCGTTCACACCCCTGAAAACCCCACACAAGCCCCCAGACCTCAGCCCCCTAAGAAACCGGCGGGACTGTCCATAAAGGAGGAGCTGGAGACGATCCACAGCAGGGGGGCCCTTCCTCAGAGATCACGTCCTTCTGTTCTGACCAGAGCCAACAGCATCCACGATGAAGAGCCGTCACCACTTCCACCTGTACCGCCAGCGAAGCCTTTCAAGGAGCCACTGAAACCCAACCTGAACATAAACAACCACAACTCATCGTCTATGTCCAGAGAGAACGAGTACGTGGACAGTCCATCGAGTGAGTAGCATTTTATTCTTTATGTTTGTTGGGAAAATGGACTGCTCTGTAGGCAGGTATCTAAAAATGTTCATTTTCAACTTGTCTATTGTCAAATTTACAAACCATTCTGCCTGTATTTATTCAAAATGAAGTGTGTCATTAGCGAATATAGAAAGAATGATGAAGACAACAAAGATCTTGAGTCTCAGCATAAGTTATCACAGTAATGACTATCGTAGGCTTAAAACTGCTCCCTTTGTTTGACTGACAGCAAGAAAACTTATGTAAATCAAGAAAGCTATATCCAGCAAACAAGGATTAAAAAATAAATAAATCAGAGAAGTGAATTATTGCTATTCATGTTGTAGTCACAGTCAGCACCTTCAGCTAGAAGATCCCCAGTTTGAGTCCCTGCCTTCCTGAGATCTTTCTGCATGGAGTTTGCATGGTCTACATGTAATATTTTTGTTTTTCTACATATATTAGAACATATGCTACATGGATATTTTTCTACTAACATCAAATCTGTGCAAGATAGGTAATGATCTGTGCAATTTAAATATGTATCTACATCTTATCTTTATCCTATTTTCTATCTGTAGAAAAAATGCTTTCAGAGGAATTTGTCTTTAACTTTTTTATTGTCTGTTTTGCCGTGTTTTTGGCACATGAATTAAATTTAAAATACAAGTAGAGAGAGGTGGAGGGGTAGTCTGCACTGTCAAAATCACACAGAAATGTAGTAATTCTTCCTAGTTTCCTGAATGTAAACATATGCATTTTATGAATTTTTAGTTAATTCCAGTTAAAAGATCTAATTTTTATTTTCCAAATGAACAGTTCACAGTTCAGTCATCTTTTTAGATTAAGTTTAGAAGAAGCAAAACTAACTTATTAGCAGATGATCCTGGATGCTGAGTGTCTTTAATACGTGTTAAATTAAGTTCTAGTTGTTACCGTTCATAGTAATGAAAACGGTTCTAACCACAGCAAAGGCTGCTACTGAATTAATTCCCTTCTCGCGTTGATTCTCTTACTGTCGCTGGGAGCAGCCTGATAGGTCATCTTTGTATTTAATTCAGCGGAAATTGGTTCTCTATGTTAATTCAAGGATTATTCAACAACATCTTAAGATTTTTTTAACTTGTCTTTCAAGTTCAGTCAATTTGACTCAGCCAGTTGTCCAATTTCACGGCTCCCAGGATGATTTTGGACAAATTAATCAATCTGTGGGCAGCTATCTTATATTTTTAAGGCAGCCTGGACAGCAACTTTTTAAAAATAAAACAAAAAATACAATTTTAGAGTGTAGCTACAGCTGTACTGCATATTGTTGTAACTATGTTAGAATGTCAACTAACTGTTACTGTCAACCAGTAACTAGTGATTCTAAGGGCAAAAATGCTGCACAAATGAACTGTTAAGAAAATGTTACAGGATATAAATTCTTGTAAAACCATAAACTGATGCTTTTACATTTCTTTTATGAGCGTTTTAATCAAATGAGATACGAAATATGAATTAGAAAACGAGCATGCGGGAGTGGCATCAGCTTTCTCATCCAACGCTCAGTAAGAAAGCAACAAAGTGAACTTCCCAAAATGTCAAACTATTCCTTTAATTACTGTTCAGCTAATAGAAATGTCAAGTAGTTTTCAGTTCACTGACTTACCATTTAATAAATAAGGAAAATAAGGAGAGCTCTTCTGGATTATAAATAAGCTACTAAGTGTTGCTCGACTGTTGTGACATTTTGAAGCTTCTGGGCCTTTAATTTCTATTCAATCAAATGTCTCTTTTTTCAGATCACGTCCCGATAAAACCTCAGCACAGTGTGGACAGCAATGGAGGCTCCTTCAGCAGACCAAGTCTAGCAAAAAGACCAACCACCATCAGGGTCCCCAGCAAAACCGGTTCAAGTGAGTCCAGCAAATGTGTGATGTTGCCCGTTTTATGTCACAACAGGCTCAAATTTAAGCGTTATAAGTGATGTGTTTATTTTGTATCGACTTACATACAGTACAGCATGTTTGCAGAGTTTTGTAGTAACTGTGAAATGCATTTTAGAATTTAGAACGGGTTTTACACATGCATTGCACCCGGCTTTCGCTTTATTTTTGCACTTTATTGATGAGTGCAGGTTTTCAGTGTTTTTTTGGTGAAGACAGATTTCTTCTCAGTGTCAGATAATTTCCAGGACGGCCCTCCTCCTCCTCTCCCGGCTCAGAAGCCCGTCGGCTCCCTAAACACCTCAGTGAAGCACAAACAAAGCCTGACATCCAGCCTCTCCCTCCAGGTAAGATTCAACATTACAGAGCAGTCACAAATTTCACATCAGCTTTACGCTTTGTCGCTATGAACGTCCCATTTTCTGACATAAAGAGTTTTTTTTAGACTAAAAAATACAAAGAAGAGAGCATTTTTTTCATCATTTAATCAAAATGATTTACTGCAACGGTGCTATTAGTGCATACAAACTTTTAAAAGCCTCTCAGACAGGTTCTGCAGCTTACCTGCTTTCCACAAACAATGACACTATTGTAGCTACATTGACACCTTACCTGCTGGTGAACCGGCTCTGACTGAATGCTGTGGGTTGTCACTGTGGTTGGCAGTGCTGCAATATTTACACAGTATCTGTTTCAATGCTAATAAAAATGCACAAACTAATTGTTTTGCAGGAATCTTTCAGCACTGGGCCGGAGCCATCGCTGCCATCGCTACCACCGCGGTAGGTAAAAGAAGAAACAATCGCTGAGTACAATCTTAATATTAAAATTGTAGATGAAACTGATATCGACGGTTTTGCATTTCAGGAAGCCCAGTGTGAAAAAAGCCCTCCCACCTCGCCCACCTCCAGCCAAAACAGGGCCTGGTCGATCTCTCTCAGCGTCATGGGAGGCGTCACCCAAACCCCATGCACAGAAGCCCCACAGGAAGCAACCCGTTCTGCCTCCGAGGCCCAAACCAGGCCACCGGCTCTACAACAACTACACTGTGAGAGATCCCACTGCATGCTTGAATGCTGCACTTGCATTTCTGATACTGCTTCATGAGCATCTGTTTACGTTTTGACTCTCTCACCAGCTTCCGCTTCCTCATGGGGTTGCCGCCTTTGACTTCAACGGGAGTACCACAGGAGAACTGTCATTTCAGGTGGCCGAAACTAGTTTTATGAACTCAGAAGCTGCCTCTCTACACATAAAACATTGCAGTGCATTAATAAATCTCACTTCCTCAGTCTCACCTTAACGGTAAATCCTTTCCAACAGAAAAATGAAGTGCTTCTGCTGCTGGAGCAGACGGATCGCGATGAGTTCGAGTGCCAGATCGGAGACATCCGAGGCCGAGTGCACAAGTCTCGCATGAAGATCATAACTCCTCTCGGCTCAGACATGTCTCCAGCACAGGTAGTTTATCCTACATTTGTGACTACGTCTTTGATACCTGAGCCTAACTCGCTGTTGCCCACAGTTGGCTCAGATATATGAACCTTTAGGCGTCTTTGTTCTCTGTCTGCAGGGGGCTGGTCCAGCTGCTGCAGGTGGAGATGATTATGGGATAAAGGTGCAGGCTGTACATGACTTCACTCCAGGTAAAGCATCAGTTTCTTCAAGCCAAACAGCGTTTTGATTGCACAGTAAGACTGAACTGACAGAGTATATTATGATGTTTTGGAAAATACTTAATTTGCTTCTTGATGATACAGAAATCTTTAACAAATCCGTGCATCCAGACTGTAAGCTGTGCCACTGCCAAAATCTAATAATCGGTTTGTCCTTGTGCCATTTCATTGAAATCTGTTTTTGAATAATGTGACAGACAGACAGATGTTGATTATCACATAACTGTTCCTTGGCGGAGTAGTCATGTAGCATCTTGCTTGTTGCTTACATACAATACAATTTAGGATATTTTCGAACTTTCGAGAGCCAGGCGAGCTGTTTACCCATCATAACGGCCTCCGTCCCCAAATCTGAACTCACCTTTGGCAAGAAAGTGAGAGCATTCCTTAAATGTTTAAAGTATTAACTGACTCTGACGTTGAAGCATTTGTCGTCCACAGAGGGTCCAGGAGAGCTGGTTCTGAGAGCAGGAGACGTAGTGACCATGGTGGAGCAGGTGGACAGCGAGTGGTACAGAGGAACCTGCAGGGGATCTACTGGTTTCTTCCCCATCAATTATGTCAAAATCCTAGTGAGTTTCAATGCATTGGTCAACTTTTTTGTATCAACACAGCCTGCTGCAAGTCAGAAAAATCTATGGATTAGAAAAACGAATGTCTATTTTCCTTTTCCACTTAGTCAAATTCACCAAAGCCGTTCCCTGAAAGGAAACCAAAGCCCCCATCTACATCAGTCAGGTATGGATCTGACAGCTTAAAATCTTTGCATCAGCCTTTACAAACCAACCTGATGAGTTTAAAATATCCCTCAAAGCGGTCCGAGGTGTGTGGCACGATTCGACTTTGAGGGCGAGCACAGCGACGAGCTGTCGTTTACTGAGGGGGACGTAATCCAGCTGAAGGAGTACGTGGGGCAGGACTGGGCACGAGGGCAGGTCGGCGCCATCACCGGCATCTTCCCCCTGAACTTTGTGGAGGTCGTTGAAGATCTGCCTCCACCCCCGAGTCAGCTGCAGTCTGCTATGATAGCCCTGCCTGGTACGATTACCTGAAAACACCCACCGTTTAAGACATTTACACCTTTCTTTATGTGCTGACTTGGCTACCAAGAGCAAAGTGGGCTTGCATTACTTATTTATTCGACACCAACATAATATCCTCCCGATGCTCAAGAGAAAACAAAAGAGCAGTTGTGTCCATCATTGAAGAGCCTTTATTCATCCTTTTTTTCCTTTATGCTGGCTGCTATTTTCCTCTGTGGCATGTCAGGAATTTGGGCTTGTTTCTGTTTCATTAAAAAGTTGTTTACAGAAGTCCAGGCCACAGGCAGGACTTCAGAAATACTAATTACTGGTCACTAGTTGTAACAAACCCCCTTCAAAAACATCTTTGAATTGTTTTTCATTTATTTGGCTTTATAAAAAATATTTTGTTCATACATATGTGTGTATGGGGCTGCACAGTGGGCTAGTGGTTACCACTTTCGCCTTGCAGCAAGAAGATCCCCGGTTCAAATCCCGGCCTGAGCCTGGGATCTGTCTGCATGGAGTTTGCATGTTCTCCCTGTGCATGCGTGGGTTTTCTCCGGGTTCTCCGGCTTCCTCCCACAGTCCAAAAATATGCTGAGGTTAATTGGTTACTCTAAATTGCCCGTAGGTGTGAATGTGAGTGTGATTGTTTGTCTGTATGTGTGGCCCTGTGACAGACTGGTGACCTGTCCAGGGTGTCCTCTGCCTTTGCCCGAGTCAGCTGGGATAGGCTCCAGCGACCCTAGCGAGGATAAACCGGTGTATAGAGAATGGATGGATGGATATGTGTGCATATTTTCTATAAATGTTGCTACTATCTGGATCTGAACTGGTCTAAACAGCGTTTTTTCTGTACTCTCTGTAATTAGTTTAAGGTTATATAATTCTCCAGCATCAAAATACTGCTTCAAAGAACTAAATTAACCTTATATTGTTGGGAAACTCAAATATACAAACCATGAAACCACTGGAATTATGCTCAGAAGTAATGTAAAAGCTACTTTAAACTTCCCCTCAAGTCAGGATTCCAAATTCCCAGAAAAACAACACGCACCCTTCTACAATATTAAGATATTTCACACAGATTTGTCTTCGTTCCTAATGAAATCTTCTACACATTTCCACAGGAATGGCCGCTGCTACTCCCAGTACACATACTCAAGCTGCCAAACCTGCTCAGGTAACCAATATTTACTGTACAGAAGCAGAAACATTAAAGAGGATGGTGCTGGTTGAGCCAAATCCAATGAACTGTGTACAACAATAATAGATATGTAATTTTCATGACTCCTCCTCCCTCTGTCGGCGTCTCAGTCCGGTGTGGAGTGGGTGGTGGCTCTGTACGACTATGCAGGAAACTCAGAGGACGACCTGTCCTTCCAGCAGGGCGACTGTATCCTGATCACCCAGCACATCAACGCCGAGTGGAGCTGTGGGAGGCTCAGCGGCAGAGAGGGGTTGCTCCCCAGAGCTTTTGTCGAGGCCACCACAGGTAGAAAGTTTGTCAGCTGTCGTTTTGTTAAACTGATCCATAAAAAAGCCTTTAAACACTGGTATCTTCAGTATTTGAGCTCATTATCAGGGTGGTAATGAAGGCAAATATGTAGATGGAGCATTAGTAAGCGTGTATTTGCAAATGTGATGGTAACACATGGCCACATTACATTACAATACTGCATTATTGATAAAAAATAGGGCACATCTTTTAATCTCCATGAGATTAAACTAGTTCTTGAGCATTGTTAGAGAATTCTGCGATTTCGAGAGACAAACAAGGAGGCAGATTCAGAGACACTGTGGACACTCAGATGGCTTATGTTGAGAATATGGTTTACTGATATCAGGGTAAGTGGTACAATGAGCAACACAATGATGTGAGCACTGACAGCATCAATTCTAAATAATATTCTTCAACCTTGAGTCTAGATTGAGTTGGGAGGAATGCCATGTTTAGATTACAGTCCAATACGGAGACAACTTGTCTGCTCCGTAACGTCAGACTGAACAGTATCTAATCTTAACCAGGTCATGTTTTTATTACAGCAGTTGTCTCTCTCTCACATGTTTTCTTTTGCAGCATCTGCCTTTCTCAGGGTCATATTAGGGACAGAGAGGGCCAGAATGAGCTCCCAGCCTCAGTTTGGGAGAAGCAAATAGGAACAGGGTTCAAAGGTGATAACCTGTAGCATAAGGTGATCTATAGGTTCTACAACTTGATTTAAGGTGATTGTAGTTGACAGATGCAACCTGCATGATATCCTGGGATGTTTTCAGCTAACAGCTGTGAAGAAATACCTTAATCAGGGAAAAGAGTCATTTTTCCTCAACAAATCCCTCCTTTTTGATCGTAAGATCAAACCCAAACTTTAATTCAAAAGGGAAAATTACTATTAAAGGGAACCTCAGTCAGAGAAATCCAGGAAACTGATCCTGTAATGTCTTTAAAACAACATTTCAGATCATTCCATATTACTGGCACAACTGGGACTAGTAATTATTTTTTGACTAGATCAAAAGTCACAAAACTTAACATGAAAAGCACTTGGGTAGCGCAGTACTCCAATACTCCAGTACAAGGTTGTTTATTCCCCCATATGGCACTGTCAGAAATGCAGCATTTTTTTTATTAGTTATTGATGATCACAAATCACGGCACCATAGAATGTGGCCATTTAATACAGATGTACTCACAAACAAAATGACCTTGCGCTGAGCACAAGTGTGTGTTATGCATGTGTACGTTATGTACGGATACTGAATCACGTGACATAAATATGCAGGGTGAGGTGGGAATTGACAACACCTCTACAATTTAATGAACTTTTCCTTGTATAATTTCCAGCAGATACATCCCGATACGTCCACAGCGGTGGATTTGTAGTGGGATCACAATCATGTGATCATCAGCAGGCAGCTGACGTGGCGTTCACTTGTTGTCATAGTTACAGTGACACTGTGCCACTGTCTTGCAATGATACAGAAATCTTTAATAAATCTGTGGATTCAGACTATACGCTGCATCACTGACAAAATCTAATGAGGTGGTCCTTGAGTAGTTTCTGACCGTCCCTGAAAATTTAATCCAAATCCTTTAGTTCGTTTTTGAGTAATAATGCACACAGACGGAATAACAGACAAACAAATGTACACCGATCGTCACATAACGCTCTCGCGTTTCTTGGCAGAGGGAAGATATTCAGTGTTACTCAACCTGGGATTTCTCTGCACTTTTCATTAAAACAAATTTTTCGACTATTATTTCCTTAGTCTTTCTGCTTATGTACAATCTGTGCAATAATCCATCAAAAGAATCCATGCAATACCCCTGATATGTGCAATAATATTATTTTTTTTACAACTAATACTTAAGTATATTGCGGTTTATTTAATGTTACATTTCATCCCTCAAATGTTTGCAAATTTCCCCACTGGAGGATTAATAAATGTTATCTTTTATTGTCAAAGTATTTACCATTCTTGTGTCAGCTGACTGATCAATTGATCTGCTACTGTGGTTCATTAACTCCTCATACGCCTCCTTTTACAGACCAGCAGTCTTCTGATAACCACCAGAATGGAGCTGCTGAAGGGCCGAGAGCCAGAGCTCTGTACAACTTCACATCGAACTGTGATGAGGAGCTCTCACTGCAGGTGCATTGATATTTTTATCGGAATGTTTCCATCACAAATTTACAACACAGAAGCAATCTCTAAATTCTGCGTCTTTCACAGGTTGGGGACGTCGTCACCAATCTAGAGTCTGTTGATGAAGAATGGTTTTTGGGGGATTTAAGAGGAAGACGAGCACTAGTCCCTAAAAACTACGTGCAAGTACTGTGATAGATTCACATGGCCTATGTTTTTTTTTTTTTTTTTAAAAAAGGGACACAGATGGATGAGCTAAACTGGGATCTTGGGTTGTTTTCAGCAGCTGAAGCCTGTATTTAACTGCCTTTGACGCAGTGCATCTTTTCTCTTATGCAGCATTGATAGTGTTTACTGAATAATTTATACCAATAAATATTAAATATGGTTGGCAGTATTTTTGATTGACAAGCTGATGGTTTTGGATTCCTCACCAACTGTACATTTGCACCATCTAGTGGTTTGTTTGCCATCTTCCACCCAGTAGTCGCCATCCCCAATGTGTGGTCAGTACCCTACCACATCCACTTTGTAAGCCGATGTATTAAGTGGAATTGGCTCTAAATAAAGGTCAGACCACTTCAGGGGGAATACTGTTTGAATAAAGATGTAGAATTATAGGTGGTTTACAGTATGATTTTATATTTAATACTGCACTAGTCAGTACTGAAGGTGCCCATATGGGACAAACATGTTGACAAAATGAACATTTTGCAATATAAATATAGTTTTTAAAAAAAAATTCTAGTTGAACTGACTGCATAAAGTCTCTTCAGTTTTGTTATTGTTGTATCATCACCTTATGCATGAGTACTAAAAGTATTCCTTCTATTGCAGACACAAAAACAAACCGGAACAGTGTGTTGGTCATTTACATTTTTTATTAAATCTGTCAGGGTGTTTTTAGACCGTCTCCTGGATGGGGGGCTCGTAGCCGTCAGCCCTCTCCACCTTGGCTCCAGTGTCGTCACCGGATGCCTTTGCTGCGCTGCCGGCACCACCCTCACCGTGGAGCTCCATTAGTTTGCCCACTGCAAAAGAGAGGACAAAGGTTTTAGCTTGGGCTGAATAACAACTAGAGGTTCTCTGGGAATTAAGACTCTCGATGTTTAAAGTTAAAAATATTTTAACGCAAATTAAGAAACAAACTTCTGCAGTATGCTATTGTTGGGCATCAATACAAAAAACTCAGCAGCATTTTGTCATGTAAAGGGAACGTCAGCTGATCTCAATAGATAGTAATCAGGAGGTCATATGGGACCGAAACAGGTTGTCATGTGTTCCCACAAAAAGAAAGACAAGAAGAGCCATGTGATACTTCTGTGTTTACTTACACTCAAACTTGGGCTTCTTCAGCATCTTGACCTTGCGGACGTAGACGTCGTGCAGAGGGTAGATGGACTGGCAGGCCTTTTCGATGTCCTTGCCAACACTGTCAGGGATCCTGGAATACCACAAGACACAGCACATCAGTCCACAGGGTTAAACACCTCCAGCTTGAACTGAAGCAATTCAAAACTAGGGCTGGGCGATATGACCAAAATTTTATATCCCGATATGATATACATAACGATACAGCATATTTTTTGGTAAATTCAATGAATAAATGGGACCGGGCAGCGGCATACCTTACAAATTACGGTAGTCTGATCCTTGTCGGTCTTTTTAAATCCAAACCACCGCCATATGACAGAAGTCCCCCCTCTTAGTGAGTATAAAACACCCAAAATCTGTTTTTGAACTAGAGGCTAAATACTGTGGTTTATTTTAGTATGACAGTGAAGAAAACATTTTTCATTTATTCCGCTCCGTAAGTCTGCATGGGATCTGTAGTGACTTTGCACATGTGCGATTCATCTGCCGTCTGTCCGCGGAGTGATGTGGGTCTCCCCCTCCCCTCACTGGGACTGCTGCGGACTGACAGCCTGTGCTTTGGGACAGGGAGAAGCTCACAGCAGCACCCGCTGCTTGTTGAAAACAGTAACTGCAGAATGGTCCGAGTTTTCCTGTCAGAGTCTCCAAAATGGCACAAAAAGTCACTAGATTTGTCGCTAGTCGCTTTGGACAAAAAAAGTCGCTAAGTTGGCAACACTGCCGCGTGCCTGGGCTTGCTGTAAGGCACGTCGGTGACGTAAAATACTGCCGTAAAGCGTGTTTTGCGACACTGCGATATAAACGATAGGATCATCAGATAAAACGATAGACATTTTCTATCGTCACATTGCCCAGCCCTATTCAAAACTACACCATTTAACATCTATTTAACCAGTAAAAGACTAGATATTTTAGAGGGTATATGTGAAATATAATGGAATCCAACACAACAGCTCTAACAGGTATTCTACTTTACAAAGGATCCTCATTTTATTTTTTGTTCACATCAAGTAAGGTGCTGATTCTCTTTATGTTTATAACAGTTTGTAGTGGAGGGTGGCATGCTGGACTGCATTAGAAGTGTCCCTAATGTTTTATCCACTTTATTGATAGCTAATCATTAATTTGTGGCAGAGATGCTGTATGTAACTACATCTCACAGGTGTTCCTAATAAAGAAGTTGGCTAGTACAAATCTATACACATCCATAATCTTGTTTAGCCTTTAGGCCACCACTATCACTGGAGTCTTGACATTAATCTGAAACTAAGGAGTTGTTTTTCCTAACATAAATCCTCATTCAAAGATGGGATAACTCTGTAGGACTTACAGCTTGTTGACCACCTCCTTCAGGTCGTTGGTCTGAACCTCACGGGTCATGATCTCCATCATCTTCTTGCGGATCTGGCGAACCTGCTGGTGCTGGGCATACGAGGTCTTTCTGATCTGGTTGGTGCGCTTCTTTGTGAAACCCACGCAGAACAGACGCAGAAGGTAGCCATCGGTGGTCTTCACATCCACGTGGGCTTCGATCATGGTCTGAGTGGAAAGATTAAATCAACCCTGATTAGGATAATATCATTTGCTTGAACCCGTCACATTTCAATTACTGCTATTCATGTTTCCCTGACCTGCTTCTCTCCACATTTCCTTTTTCACTATCTATACAGAGGCTGCACTGGCATTAGGTTTCACCTTGACTTGATATGCAACCCCTTGTAATTTTTTTTTTTTGAAATGAATCCATATATTTTAAGGAAAAATTATTTTACAACTCATTTTAAGTATTGATCACTGCATTTCGAGATGGACTCAACAGAAATCACAAGTACATGATACATATACCCAACAGATATACAAAAGGTTTTAAAAATTCTAGTCGCAATGATTAACTAATTAGTTGTCAACTATCAAAAATAGTCGCAAAATCACTTTCATCAATTAATTGTTTTGAATATGTTTTTGAGGGCGAAAAAGGGCCAAAATGCTCCAATTCCAACTTCTTCACGGCTACAGCATTTACTCGTTTTCTGGCTTCTACCCTCCCCTACGACAAACAAAAATATTTGGGTTGTAGACAAAATAAGTGACTTGAGGGTGTTGGTTTTGGCTCTGGGAAACCCTGGTCCACATGTTTCACTATTTTTTGACATTTTATAAAAATTTAAAGAATAATCAATTGAACAGTAACCCAGCGGTGAAAGTAATAGGTAGCTGCAAGCAAAGAAAAAAAAGGTTTTGTAGCCTTGCAGCTGGTTTCTTAGACTTATAGAGTCAAACCAAAATCTTTGCCTTAGAAGAGCCAACAAGACATTAAAACTTTTACTGTCAATACTTCAGAATATGCTGTTGATGAATTTCACTGCAGCTGGACAATAAAAATCACAATAACACAATGTGATCGTCCAAAAATACTCAAACTCTGTCAAATACACAGTACATTAGCATCACCTGTTGAACAAATGTCATTACAATGTTAACGAAACATCTACAGATTTATCTGATGGAAAAAAAATTCACGTCAGTCAACGCCCCCTACAATTTAATCTCTTCAGCACGTGTGGCTCAACGGCACAAAACGTTTCATTATTCTAGTTTTCTCCAAGCAAAGTACTGCTCCGACCCATGCTTTCATTTAGGAATGACCCATCAGTAGTATTCAGAAACTTCTCTGTACAAGTTTGCAGCTGGTGGCTACTCTGCAAAGAAAGTCCAGTATTTAAACTACAAATTGTCCAGTCACAACCAAGTTTTGAATCTTAAGTTTGACAACTAAATAATATGGGTCAAACTGATTTGGCCTTGTTGCCAAAACTGAAGTAGTACATGAGTTACAGTGAATTTCTTTTTGGAAAGACATCCAGTACTACTCATAGAAAATCATCATTACCTGCCACTTCTTGACCATGGAGCACATCTTGTCACGGGTCAGGTCCATGCCGTGGAAGTTGGTGAGGCAGTTCTTGCCCTGAACGTCCTCAGTGATGAGCTTGAACTTGCGGAAAGCCACCTCGTCGTTCTGCAGATCAGCAAGGCTCACCTCGAACACGCGTCCCTTAAGACCGTCGGAGGCGATTCCTAAGTGGGTAACACGCATGGAAGTTAGTGACGGACTCAAAGCTAGTAATAATTCTGTACTGACTGATTAGGTGGTGGCAATGGGAATATCAGTTGATCTCGTAAGTAATCAGCAGCCATCATTTGGGACCGAAACAGTTTGTCATCATACATTCCCATTGCATTACCAGGAGTACCAAAGCATAACTGTTAGACAGATATCCTTAGAAAATGCATCAAAAATTATTAAAAACCCTAATCTGTAGTTTGACTTTCCAGAGTCTCATTCATTTATCAGTCAGTGAAACAATGTGACACATCTTTACTCGTGAAATCTTACACACAAGCTCCTGCATATTGAGTAAATGCAGACTTACTGGTTCCCTGAGTCCTGGTGACCAAGGTCTTGCCAAGATTGCGGATGTTGAACATGGCTGGTGCCTTGACATCATACCAGTCCTTCTTGGAGAAAGGGTCCACACTGCAGGATAACGGCAGGTATTAAGGCGAGGTTGTGACACAAATGACAATCTAGTAAATACAACACACAGCATCATCCAAGTCTCTGAAGAACGTGCATATGCTTGTGAGTTATTGATCAGGCAGACTAGCTGCTCTCCAACCAGCTAATCATCTTCTGTTTAAGGACATTCTTCGGATTAGCCATCATGGAACCCCTACTTCTAGCTCCACGTCAATATTACCGATTTCTGTGATTATTAGTTTGTTATCTATGTTATTAAAGGCTAAACCTGTGGGGTATGAGTACCATGTTGCTCAGTAAGCTCGGCTAAGTGCATGCTAACACTATGTAGTCATTAGCATGCAACACTACTGACCGTAACTGTGGAGCCAAATTATATTATTTCAACGCCTTTCTGGCATTTATAGAATGTTCGAAGCAATATATGCAGTTGTGGTTTATTATAACTGTGAAAAAACACCGTAGCACAAACTATAGCGACACGGCATGTTACAACTCCATCCAGCGCCATAGTGGCCGACGACGACGAGACTAGCACCGGCCCAGTAACATCTAATCAAAATCCTTTTCATCCGTCACATTTCTTCTTCCAAAGTGAGGCCAGTGAAAAAGCCTACGTCTGTTTCGTGTAACAATGTGTAAATTTACTACTTACATCTTCTTTTTGGCACCTTTTTTGCCGCCTTTGGTCAGCCTCTTATTCTTGCCGACTGCCATGTTGGCTACAGGGAGTGAAAGAGGAGGAAATCAGAAATCCCGCGAGAATTAAAGAGACAGACCGAACTCATGAGATTTGTGTTATATCGCGAGGCCTTGTGATTTCTTCTGGCTCCCTCTGCTGGTAAAAGACTCATCCATAAGGCTCACAACAAAATGAAGCAAATATATTTTTAGTTTTGTAAGCAAGTATCCAGTTGCCTGATCCCAAATGAAAGTCATTCCTCCACAGTTTCACTAATTTTTATTTATTACAGTTTGATAAGCAAGTGCAATATTCTTAATCTAATATAAACAATGCATTAGTTGATGAATTAATGAACCAAAGATTACAACAGACAAAACTGAATTTAGTTTAGTTCGTTAATGTGATATATGAATATGGCAATGTATATATAATATAACTAAAAATCCAGTATCTTTGATTTCATGAGTGCCGAACTGAACACACATTCAAATTTTAATGTACACGGTGAAGAATGTAGCCCTGCGACAGACTGGCAACCTGTCCAGGGTGTCCCCTGCCTTCACCCGAGTCAGCTGGGATAGACTCCAGCATCCCCCGCGACTCTAATGAGGATAAAGCGGTGTATAGAGAATGGATGGATGGATGGATGGGTGAGGAATGTAGATTTTAACAAATAAAAAGAGAGAGCTGATTCTGAAAAGTAGCTAATGTAGAAACAGCGAAAAATATCTGTTTAGTCTATGTACAAATTTCTCCAAAGCAATACAAAACGTTTTTGAAATTCAAAAACAAATCACTGTGTGCAAATTTTAAAGGGAAATTCAACCAAATAAATTGAGATTGATGGTTTATAACGTGAAACAGGTTAAATATTTCTAAGCTATAATTTCCAGTTTATTCAGTGATGATCACAAACCGTTGCAGCCTTTAATACTTTTATTTTGTTTATTTAACCTTTATTTTACCAGGAAGTCCCTTGAGACTAAACATCTCTTTTCTGAGGGAGACCTGGTCAAGACAGCACACCATTTCAGAGAATGTAAAATGTTCACAGCATAAAAAAACCAAGACAATTCAGATATACTTATACTAACAATAAATACTGAAACAGGCTCAAACAAAAATAAAAGAAAGAAAAAAATTTTTTTTCATTGATTCAGGGAGACACAATCACTGAGCTTTAAAGTGTTTTGGAGGTTGTTACATGACCTAGGTGCATTATGGGAGAAAGCTGCTCTGCCAAGCTCACAATGAATTCTGGGTACCTGTAAGTACAGCCATGTAGCAGAGCGAGAGTCAAATAAGTTTTTGATGGGTGAAAGAAATGTACCTAAATACGATGGAAGTTTGCCCAGCAATGCTTTGTAAATAAAGATGCACCAGTGCTGCTGTCACCTCATGCTTAATGAAGGTCAGGAATTGAGACTGTACAGAACACAGTGATGGGTATGGAATGGAGAGTTAGTGATAAAGTGCAATGAACTGTGATATACAGTCCAGAACAAAGTAGAGGCAGCATGCATGTAAATAACATCCCCATAATCTGAAGTACTTAAAAACATTGACTGGACTATTGTTTTTCTGACTGTTAGATTTAAGCAGGCCGTATTACAATAAAAGAAACCCAACCGGAGCCTCAACTTCTTTACTAAGTTCTCAATGTGTTGTTTAAAAGACAATTTTTCATCCACCCAAGTACCCAGGTATTTGAAAGAGGAAACCTTTTCAATGGGATCATCACCTAAAGTGCAAATACTGGTGTTATTTTTTAAACCACCAAGGTTGCATGAATTACAAATACTGCGTTTAATTTTTGATTTCTATTTTAGAATGGGCCTTTCTTGGAAATTAATGTAACCAGTAAGGGAAATTATTTCTTGGATTATTAAACAAAGTCGATCATCCTGATCTCTGAACAGGAAGAACTAGTCTCTAGGCGTGTTAACACGTCAAGCAGGTGTGTAGCCTGCATACACCCACATCATTACTGGAACAAAGAGAGGAATTTTGTCTGTTGGTGAAATAAACTCAGTTGCTTTAAATACACCCAAAACAGCCTGGTAATACATTTTACTATCAGAAACTTTATGCTTAGAGGTGGTGATTCAGCAGTAAGATCATCCTGAAAATACAGTTTGTGGTGGTGCTGAGCTGCATTTAATTGCTTCATTGATATGAATGAGATGGGCAAATAAACAACTGTCAGTTATCTGATTGTATGAATTCCAACTAGCTGTACTCAGGTAACTACTGAAGTGCTAAATCAATCTGCAGGATCACTGTGTTTGCAACACTAGACAGGCAGTAACCACAGGCAGACTTGTGGTTTTTGATGTTTCATGTGCAGGATAGAACAGTTTCTTCATGCATGCAAGAATATCTTGAAAATTCAAAGACATCCTAATATGTCTACCAGGATTATTCTTATTCTTCAATACAGTTGGTATTGGCATCAATGAAATTTCATATCTTTTTACCTTAAAATGTTAAGACCTTATAAATAACATTCAGAACCACAGGGCTACATGTAGCACTGCAACTGCTTTTTCAGTGTCTTCTTGTTCATAAGCAAAATCATATTTGTTTCTATTTCATCTGCTGTGTTGTTTACATAAGCAACAAAGTTCAGTTTCTGCCTTTAATAATATGGTTGATGTATCTGGAAATGTGCTTTGTCCCCATGAATGCATTTTGCTCTGCTTTCACTGTGTTTAAAGTGAATCTTTCAAGCTTTAGCACGACATAGCTGGAGCTCGTAACAAGGGCTCATCAGTTTAAGTGTTGTCTTTGACACCAAATTAGTCACAGAAATGATGATCTTCCTCTAAAAGGTTCCAACAGGATGGCAGCAAGAGAGAAAAGGATGAGTAGCTACAGTGCCAGCGAATGTCACAAATTTGTAGTCTCATTATCTGCAAAAAGCCCAGTTAGAAAGATAACAAGGCATGGTTCACGTTCAATTCAAAGGTCAGTAAAAGCTTTTCAGTGCTTTATTTAAGAAAGTCTACCTTTGGGCTCAGTGAACAAGTCTGCAGATTTCAGGTCATTAACTCAGAGACAGGGCCTGCATCTCATGGGTGGTGCTGCTGGCTTCCATGACTCCCAGCGTCCCTGAGGGCTCAGCTACACTTTACTGGGAGGTCAGCGGGAACAATGACGTCAGCTGCCTCTGTGGCAACGCCTATAGCTGCTCATATATCTTGCAGAGCAAACATGAAGTCACCAGTATGAGCAGAGAGATGGGAAGACAGATCCTATCAAATATGGGGATTATTTAAAATACATTTAAAGTGTACATTATCATTAAAGACTGTTTGTCTAGAATTTCTTCGTGCAATAATAAACATGGCTGCATGTGGGACCTCTCATCTGTGCAGCTATGTAAACATCTCACGTGTCGCTGGTTGAGACGATGGTGAGGATTTGAAAAGGCAAGCAAAGCAGAGCTGTCACTTTGCTTTAATGTTTGGCTTCCAATGCCCGAGGATGCAGACATCTATCTGTCAATGTGCCGCTGCGCCACAGAAAAACAGCGTTCTGAAAGCATTTCAAGCCCCTGGATCATGTGCGATGTGGTGGTGTGGCTTTGTAATGTCATAGTAGGTAAAACCTGTTCTGTATCTTAACTACTCCCAGAAGGAGCTAAGTTTATTATTGCGGTGATGCTACAGGAGATTAAAGTGATATAATTAGAGTCACGATAGGAAGCTCTACAGTGACCTTTTCATGTCTGAATGAGTTCTGTACTAAGTGAAGTTACTGTAGAAGCAATATTTTCATAAAAATCTTATATCTAAATCTGGTTACATTTTTGGACATGCTGGTGAATTTTCCATTGAAAGTTGCTGTCTGTATTGTATTGTATCAGCCAAAGAGAGAGAGACTGAATTCTGGTGGGCTCTGTCTCCTTCATACTGGTGGAAGAAGTGTTCAGGTCCTTTACAAAAGATTCAACACAGCGTGACCAGGAATAATTCATTATGAGGTAATGCCTTGCAGTTATTGTTTATGTTTAGTAACTTTAATTTCCCATGTAAATAGATTATGTAATAGTCTATCTCCTGTTTTAAATGACTTTGCTCATCTGCAGCCTACAGTGCTGCTGTGACGCTTTTTCCTGTGTTGACCTTGCCATTAGTGCTGTTTATTACAGTGCATCTTATTATTAAACTCTTACTTTGCATATCTGCAGCAGAGCAATTAATGCATTGGAGCAGAAAGTGAAATATTTTTCAACGTTTTACTCAGGTACGGTGCTTAGGTAAATGCCCATTACTGCCACTACTGCCTTTATATCCCTGTAAGGATGATGAAATATAAATCAGAATAAAGGCTGGATTGCCAAATGAAGAAACTGGACTGTCACTGGGCCTGGGAGCCCAAACAGCCTCAGGTTGTGTATGCATGTCACTTTCTATTTGTAATGCGAAATTCAAATTTGCACTGCTAAAATACATAAAATAAAATACAGTATCAACCGGGTCCTGCATTATTACATAATCCCTTAACCATTTCATAGAGGATGTCCTTGCCTTTCTTATTTTAATTTTATTTGTGCTCATGTGTGCATGTTCTAAATAATTTTGCCAAATTACAGGAAAACTGAGGCCAGGCTTAGAAAGGTTGGTTTCCAAATACAATAAACACAAAATATATACAGCATGTAATGTACAGATATATACTAACCAAACACTTTATTAGGAAAATCGATGCAGTTTAGCATTATTGCCAGAAAAGAATAATCAAGTGTATAACCATTTAGGCTATTTGAAACTTGTGTTTACAATGGGTGTGGAAATACTGAAGCACATAAGCTATATAATGATGAGAAATGACCAGAAAGTTAAAAATCTGAATATATGAAGAAGGTTCATGTGTGAACTGTGAGATGGTGAGGTTGTTTTGTGAGGTCTATGCGCTGTCATTTGCTAAACAGACATGGTGCAAAACAAACCACATATTCATGATGCAAGATAGGCTGAACGAAGACGGTATGTGTTTTTGATGTAAACATGACATACAGCTCCTGAACATGAGGAGGAATGAATTGATTACGAAATACTGTTGGGCCAATGATGCACTTTGATCAGAGTGAAGAGTTTTATATGAGTTCTATTCTGTAACTGTTTTATTTTCAACATTAACTTTATTATTTTCTAGAAACATACTCAACTGTGTGATTGTTCGTCTGTATATGTAGCCCTGCGACAGACTGGCCACCTGTCCAGGGTGTCCCCTGCCTTCGCCCGAGTCAGCTGGGATAGGCTCCAGCACCAGCCGCAACCCTAGTGAGGATAAAGCGGTGTATAGAGAATGGATGGATGGATACTCTACCGTTCAAAAGTTTGGGGTCACTTAAGAATGTCCTTATTTTTGAAAGAAAAGCATTTTTTTCTCTGAAGATAAATTAGTCATAAATCCAGTCTAGACATTGTTAATGTGATGAATGACTATTCTAGGTGTAAACGGCTGATTTTTAATGGAGTATCTCCATAGGGGTACAGAGGAACATTTCTAGCAACCATCACTCCTGTGTTCTAATGCTACATTGTGTTAGCTAATGGTGTTAAAAGGCAAATTGAGGATTAGAAAACCCTTGTGCAATTATGTTAGCACATGAATAAAAGTGTGAGTTTTCATGGAAAACAAGAAATTTCCTGGGTGACCCCAAACTTTTGAATGGTAGTGTGTGTATATATATATATATATATATATATATGTGGACATAACTAAGTAACTAAGTAACTAAGTAACTAACTAACTAATTAAATAAATAAATAAATAAAAATCATCCTACAAAGGTTCTTCAAACTTAGTCTCTTTGTGTGTCTCAGTCATTCTGTCCAGTGAAAGACTCACCGTCATTTGTCCTTTCCGGGGTCCAACAGTTGCTCCATAAGTTCTTCTCCAAAACAGGGCAATTACCTTTTAGTATTTACAAAGTGATTCATCAACATTTGTTCATTTCTATGATAGTTATGATCTTTTGGATACAAATCAAGTAGAAACAATTTAGGATCCAATGAGATTCTTTTGGAAATAATCTTCTCACATGTAGCTCTGACATCTTCTCAAAATGTTTCAATCTTTCTGTCCTGCTGAACAAAGTGAAACAGTGTTCCTTTAACCTCTGTGCACATATCTGGCATATTTTTATGAACCTGATTTAGCTTTCTGTGACAGTTTTTAGTTGCTCTCAAGAACAGCTTGGCTTGTTTGCATTGTCTGCATAGTGTACAATAAAACTCTTGGTGGACTGAAGATAACAGACTCTGCTAAGTCTCATTTTCGAAAGCATGTATTTTAAAATAATCTGAAAAATTCTCGACTGAAACTATTAAATTCGATGAAGGTTATACATTTTTTTGTTGACATTGTGAGGAAGATGATAATTCTGCTTTATGTTTAGTAACAAGGTTGTAAAGTCCCAGACAAAAATCTCACAGCGCAAAGTTTGCTTTTCTATAGCTCAGGAGATAACGTTGTGATTCTCATTTCAGTCTTGTGTTAGTTTGGATTTTGTCTGATTTGATTCTTATATTTTTCTCCTAACATTCACAAGGATATATATATAGGTGAGAAAGGATGAGAACAAGAAGCAACTGGACTCATACTTCAGAGTTAAGGAGATAATTGCCAACTTAAACAAATAGATCTGTTTTTTCTCAGCAGAGCTACATGTGAGCTGCACATGAGCTTTAGTTTATACAAATATAACACAACCAATTATACTGAGAGGTCTTCCAAATATTTCCTCAAACCTATTTTATATATAATGAAAATAATTTAAAAAAAGCTATATAATACAAGAAAGTCACAATATCAAGTTCTACAGTGACCTTGCCATGCCTGAATGAGTGCTGCACTAACTGAGGTTTAAAGACACGCTACAGAAGGAATAACTTCCCAATAATCATCAGAATGTTATGAAATGCTCAACCTTAAAATCTGGTAAAATATTTGGAAATGCTGGGGAGTTTTCCATTGAAAGTTACTGTCTGTGTTGCACTGTGTCAGCCAAACAGAGATTCTGGTGGTTACCAGCAAAATATTTTCACTTCAGTTATGAACTCTTTGACCCGAGGAACCTTGCACTTTTTGTTTAACTTTAGTAACTTTAATTTCCCATGAAACAGGAAAATTGCATTTAATGTGCTACGAGTCTAGGGAGATAAAACACATTAAAATGACCTTGTCAAAAACAATTCTTAATCAATTCTTTATTCATTTTCAGAATTGCATCCATTCTAATGGCAGCTTTTTTAAATGATGTCATTGTTTTATTTTTAATTAAACATACCTGCAAATAAAGAATTATGTGTGTATGTGTATGTATGTATTAGGAGTTATTAAATCATACTAAATCACAGAGAGAATCTGTAATATGACAAAAAACCAACCATATATATATATATATATATATATATATATATATATATATATGGCATGCCTATGTATGGCATGCCGTTTAGGAAATTATATATATAATGAAAGCCGATATATATATCAACTTTCATTATATATATATCAAGTTTCATTATATATATATCAAGTTTCATTATATATATATCGACTTTCATTATATATATATCAAGTTTCATTATATATATATCAAGTTTCATTATATATATATCGGCTTTCATTATATATATAATTTCCTAAACGGCATGCCATATATATATATATATATATATATATATATATATATATATATATATATATATATGCATATAAAGTAAAAGAGCCATGGGTGAGCTGGAATCAAACACAGGCCCGCTGTATCTGGGATTATAGTCCCTGCCCCTGTCAACCGCTCAACCAGTTGAGCTGGGTGGCCACAAAGTTACTTTTTTCATGTTATACAACATTTTTAACTTTAAAATTTTTAATTTTTCCCCCTATGGTTATTACCTTTTGGAGGACATCTTCAAAGTTTTTGAAAAATAAACATTCTCTTGTTCTGCTACATATTCATTAATAATAAGTAATAAACTATCAAAGACTTGATTGGCTCAGCTTACACATCAATGGCACCATTTTTAGTCCTTGTTTTATTTGTTGTTTGATAACCCTGCTCTAATCACAGTAACACTGATGCTAATCCATGTTAATGTTAGCTTTTTCTCAGGAGTAGAAACTACCTGTTAAGCTAGCTGTTACTGCTGACCAAAAGGACAAAATTACTCATGTAAAAAGGCAAAGAAAAAAGCATAAAGAATTCATCTTATCCTGATAATATGCATCACATCGTTTCATGAGGTAGAGTGAGACATTCAGTCATAGCAGATAATGTTATGAAAATATGAAAAATAGCAGAGAGAACATAGCTTTGCTCTACCCATTCTTTAGGAAAAATGTTTCACTGTTATCTTCTTATTCTACTAGATAAAAACGTTATGGTACCAGGTTTGTTGTGGGACACACGTTCTATGCAAAATATTTATTATTTCAAATATTAGCTTGAATATTTTTTCCAAACAATTACAAGACACATCAATGAAAAATATAAAACCAAACAAAAGAAGATTTAAATGCTCTTTTAGGTGCTTTATTTGAGATTCATTATGGTCATCAGGGGGGGACAAGAGAAAAATGGCATTTTAGGGGGAACTTCAGACTTATTTGGTATTTTAAAAATATTTTCAAACATTCTTTTCTCCTAGTTTTTTTTTTTTTAAATATTTGGTCTCAGGACAAGTAGATTTATACAACAACTGCGTGTTTTTCTAAATTGATTATTTGAAATTTGTTGGACAAGGCATAAATGTCCTCCAGTTCTGGAATGACCCAGCTCACATATATAATAAACTTAATGCTTGTTATATGGACAATTGTTTTTGTAATTTTTTGATTATTAAATTTCTTAAAAAATACATCATTTAATTTTATTTCCAATTTTGTGCCCCAGGCTATAGAAAAACAAGCTTTGATCCGTAAGATTTTCCTCTGAGGTACAGCATTATATTGTTCCTATATTGCCTCAGCCTCTCTCATGCAGTATGTTAATGAGAGTACTGAGAAGATGGCATTTAGTATCTACTGTATCATACTTGAAATTAACTTCGAGGAAACAGCTAATGTCTTCCCCCTCAGGTTAGTCGTGATCCCAGTCACTGGTTTCACACAGACGGTCTGTAGATTTCAACCGAAGCCCGGCTCGTCGTGCCGAACCGCCACCTGAGCGACACACCTGCCACCGAGCAGCACGGCCCCCGAGCTCCCCACTGCGCATGCGCCACTCACTCAGCGGCTACACTGTCATGGCGGTGACGAGCTGAAGCTACCGGGGTAGATCAGGAAGCAAATGCGGCGCAGCTGGGTCAACGTTGCCATTTAACCAAGTGTGCGGAGTTTCTCGGGGAGCACCGAGCGGACACTCCGTGCTTCGTCGACTTCCGCCGAAGCTACGGACGGACTCGTTCCGCTCCAGTTTTGTGAGTTTTTGTGTGTGTGTGATTCCGCCAAGCGCGCTACCTGTCAAGTGTGTGCACTCAGTGACAATAGCAACTTCCAGAGCTGTGCGGAGATATTAAAGTCACCGGAGCCCCGTTTGTCCGTGTGGCGGAGGAAACAGGTAAAAGGGCGAACTGTGCCTCACCTGCGTCTGCCTTTGTTACCTGCAGCGGACTTGCTCTTCTTCTGGGCTTTTAGCAGCATTAATCCAGCCGTCTGCTATCAAGTTACGGAGCAGGGCAGAGGAGTGGTGACATTTCCAGCCTCGCAGTGTCAACCAACAATTAATTATCTCCCTTTTTAACCCACTTTCGAGGCTCAATCTTTGGATGGGGAGGGAAACGTGTCGCTTATGTGCCTGTAGACTGACAACAACTCAGCGGAAGGGGAGATAGGTTCCCTTCTCTTCTCCGACGACATCGGCTCCACCGTCACCGTCGGGAGGTGAACAGGTGCCTTACCTGTGAACGCCACCTGCCCTGTCCTTCCGCAGCAATGGCGAGCGAGGAGGCGACGGGTGATGGGAAGGACGGGAGACCGGGCGCCATGGCGCTCAACCCCGGAGTGCCTATCAGGGGGATCAGGATGAAATTCGCCGTGCTGGCCGGCCTGGTGGAAGTTGGGGAAGTTTCCAACCGAGACATTGTGGAGACGGTGTTCAACCTGGTAAGCTGATTATGGCAGCTCAGGATAGGCCCTAGATAGCACTGTCACGCTGTAGGACCCACTGTGGCATCTGAACGTGTGGAAAAGTCTGACATCATCCACATTTGCATTACATAGGCGTTGATTATCCTGCAGCAATTTGAGAAATACACCACAAATATAGATTAAACCCACATTGGAAACTCTGAGTCATGTGTAAATGCCCTATTTTATATCCTTTTATATGAAGTGATATGTTTGCTTATTGTGTAGCACTGTGCAACAGTGACTGGGGTTTCTCAGACAAATTTCAGTGCAGAAACCCTTCTATCATCCTTATTTAAGATAAGATAAACTTTATTGATTCCTCACTGGACTGGAGAAATTGGCATAGCAGCTGGATACAGAAAGAAACACAAGAAAGTACAACATAGCTACATAAATAAAGAAATCATAGTAAAGCACTTACTTGGATATGGATATGTACATTATGATAGAGACATTTATATGTGGGTAAGTACAGTTTTGATGTGGTGAGTTTACATATGGTTATGTGCACATATGACATGATGAATTTGCCTATGTACAGCTCTGACATGGAGGATCATGTACCCACAATTCTGTTATTACAGTCAAAAAATGTTAATGGGGGAAAAGACTAGTAGTGAACATAAGCTTATAATGTAACTATAAATAAGTTTGCATGTTATATAGTCTCTCAATTGGCATTTTATTGTCTAATTTCACACGCCTGTTACGGTTTTATTGATGTCTTTATCAGTGTTGGATATTTTTTTTAAAAAGTGCACTTTAGTTCATCATTTACTCTGACATGATGACTGATGTCAGAATCACCGTGGCAGAGAAGCTGCAGCAGCAAATCAGTCACTCCTTGTGTGACACATCCAGGTCAGTCATAGTGGGCGCCTTATCTGTCTCGTTACCTGTTGGCCACCCTAAAGTACTTATCCGGCTTCGTCTGTCTGCGCCGCTGACGGGCCTCGACTGCCAGAGTTACGGTGTGACTTTACAGCGCCTGCGGTGAGAATGAATGAAACTGCCGGTAACAATTTAGTGTGGAGGGAGAGTTTTCGCTGGTCAGGTGGGAGGAAGAGAGGGAGGAGAGGTGAAGGTGGAACCTGCAAAACTGCTTTGTCACTCTGGCAATACAATGGAGTCTTTTTTTTTTTTTATGTAAAGGGAGGCTTGTCATTTATGTCTGTAGTCGTATCTGGTTTGCTCTGGCACCACCTCCCACTGTGAAGAAAGTGAATTCTAGTATGAACATCTGTCCTTGTGTCATGAAGCTGTAGCGCTGCTAAACGCTAAGCTAATCTATGATCTAACCAGCAAGCCACGCACACTGAGGCCTACAGGCAAAAAGATAAATAAATGAAAGTTTACTCTACCATTTACCTGTAGCTACAAATGGACATAATCATTGTGAAACTGTTAAATTAACTGATTTGATTTTACAAAATCAGCATTGAGTTCACTTGAATTTTTTTTTAATTATATTAAAGATATTAAGTTTATCAGCTTATAGGACAAAGATAAACAACAGTTTCTCACCTTAGAGAAGCCAGAACCAACAAATATTTGTAATTTCTCCTAAAAAATAGATATAGATTATCAGGGTGGTTACTTTTAAGCAAAGATTGATTCATTGACTTATTGTTTCTGCTCTAGTGTTGACCCGTGTCACCGTGATTGAGTTGTGGTTGGAGACTTGACTTTTTTTGAACCGTGTCTTATCACAGAGATGATCGGAACGTTTTCAACTTTGTGGGTGGCTCGTGTTTTGTTAAAGCGATATTCATTAATTTTCCAAAGTGGAGCTGTTTGATAGAAATGTTTCATTTTTGTGCCCTTGTCTGCAGCATAATTCTGTCTGTCTGCTGCTGTTATTAATTAGAGAATCAGAGGGGCATGCGATTGCAAGTAGGAACTTCAGACTTGTGAAGCAGAAAATGTGAAAGCAATATCACAGGGAAGTAGTGTTTTCGGTTGCACGGCCTAAAGAGAGAAAGCTGCCAATAAGCTGTGTTTTGATCAAAGTGGAAAAGTCATTATTACACAAGTATGAGCTGTAGAGATGCAATCAAACAGTGTGATTTGACAGAGGAGTCTGATTGCAGCTCTGTTGTCCCGGGGACGCCATTTTAAGTGTGGTCAGCATCATTTTAGGGCTTAGAAAGATGCCTCTATACGCATTTCATTATGATCACCACACTCTGCACACTCACCCTCCCGTTAAGTGATTTACCACACACGCCACAGTCTTCTCTTTTGGTAATATCTCATTTGCAAACCTCCACCTCCACCTCCTCCTCCTGCTCAAGTGCTGCGTTGCGTTTGGTTAAATGCAACATGGTTTCTTCAACAGGATTGTCTCTCTGTGTCACAAGTCCTTGCTGCAGTGGTTGTGATGACTTGTGACGTGTGCTGGGGTTATAAACATCACTTGTTTTGTTTTTTTGTTAAAGAAATCAGCACATTGTTGTGGCTTTGTTTTTGCCTGGAGTCAGGAATTTGCTAAATAGGATAGAAGAGTGTCTCTCATGTAGTCAAAGCAGGGTACCTCACCACTTTGTAGGTTTTACATTTTCCTCTCTTTCGGTGCTTTGACTCCACGCATGCTGTATAGCTGCCAGTCAAAGTGAAAGTGAAGCTGAGTAAATCAAACGACAGTTCCTTCAATGCCTCCTCTTTATAAGTGACCATTGACACTTAATCTGGTGTCCATGATTGTGTATTTTTTTAAATTAAAAATGCTAATAAGTCTATGTTGATGAGCATCCGAAGCACAAAACCACATATTAACTATATGTAGAGACTTTCTCATGTTTTGCTTCTAGAAAATGTTGCCTTGTCATGACTCATTGGTTCATACCTGACACACATGGCTGCCAGTCTGTTTGTTTAAAGCAGAGCCAGTGCACTAGAGAGAATCAATTTCACGCCGTATACATTTTTAAATTTGTTTTTCTTGCATCAAAACAAAGTGCAAGTCTGGCGGTGTCACACTTGAAGGTTTTCCTGAGTCAAATAGACTGCAGGTTCTGCGCACAACATCACAGGAGCAGTGTGTGGAGAGGTAGATTTTAGCTTTAAGGGGATTATCTTCACAATGCTTTGTAGTTGTTTACTGTTAAAGCACCTACATGGCTTTAATTATTCACCCATACAGGTATTTTCACTAATGTTGTCTGATTCGACCTTTTGTCATGTCTAAAGCACAGCCTCAGTAGAGCCACAGAATTGAAAACACAATTACAGTTTAATTGGTATTTTCCAGAGTTTAACCATAAAACTTTTAATAAAAGCAGTATCCTTTAAAACCTAACACAAGGCTTCACATTTTTGGCCATAAAACGATTTTATTGATCCATCTTTTCACCTTTTAGCTTTTAAAACCGTAATAAGCAGTATATTTTTGCTTGCTGCCAGTTGTACAGAATCAGTGCTCCTGATATTCTTCCTGCTTCACACTGTGCCCTACTTTGTCATTGTTTAGATTTGTCTCTGAAAACCTCAAGTTCAGATACAACTGAGCAGCTTTCAGCCCACAATATCACATTATGCTTCTTGCATGGCACGATGGAACTGCTGAACAAAGTTTATCAAAGCCACAGAAGCCACTGGAGACCTGCGTCTGGCTTCCAGTCGGTTAAGTCCAATGGTCACCGGTGTTTTAGCCCCATGCCAACTCTTGAGAAGAATATCTGGGTCTCTTGGGCTCCGGTAAATGTTTGACTCTCTTTAGCAGTCAATAGTTTTATCTTTTTTTTTTTTTTGAAAAAAGGAAGGTAGCATGCAGTAAGTTTGTATCAACCCTTGTGCTGTACGCTGCTGCCCACAGTTTTACAGGAAGCAGCGTTGTTGTGTTTTTGTTTTGCTCCATGTAGCTGAAACAATATGGTGAAAGCTGCAGGGAGCTGCAGATTGGGCCGTCGGTTCTCACTTGGGTTGTCTGCAGCAAACATCTCTGACTGATGCAACCGTCTGCTGATGTGATTTTCGGCTGACACTGAGGCCAGTTTCGCCGACAATATTGAAAGTGTGCGTATGTGCCAAGACGAGGCTGTTGATTTCTTACATGATAAAACATAATGGATAAACAAAGATGTTCCCCCTACGCAATATCAGTGGTCCCTCTTTAAAGTTTATTGTCTTGTTTCAGGGCACCTCAGAGGGCGTAATGACTGTTAAAACATCAACACACAGCAAAGAAACTGAGGCACGTTAAGGCCCTTATGATAATCCAGTGACTATGGAGTGATAATATAAGAAATGAGAATACGTGGCACACCTCTGCTTTACACAGAATCTTCTAGGACTGACCAGGGCAACTCTCTGTGAAGAATAGCTGGCTCATTCTGTTCGGTGACACAGGAGATGGGTGAATTTGTGGTGTGGAATGTATCTTCGGCTTTACCTGAATGCAAGGTCACAGGGTTTGTTGCTAGTTTTATGGACGGCCCAAAGCTATATCTGTACACATGCTTGTCATCGTTCACGCGTTTGTTTTTATTTCTTTTACAAATCTAAAGCATTTCATTAAAGCATTTTTGTTGTTTATTGTGCAGAGAAGTAGAGAATGAATGCCTGTGACATAGAGAAGCCACAATTAGAAGCTCAATGTGGTGTTTTTTATGTTTTTATTTGTGGTTTTAAAAACTAAATCCTTGCATTTGTGCCTCATTAATCAAAGGGATTCATATATTCCTGAAAACCATAGTTTGATGATTATTCACAGGATGTTTCAGTTATAAATGCAAAAACTTTAAATGCCTAATTTTGCAGAAAGGTCTTGTCATACGCCAGAATATAGTTTATTAAATCCATATTGGGCTGCAGCTGGAGCTTAAAAGTGGTCTAATGTTTCAGCTCTTTAAATATTTCAGACTTGTATTCTGTTTCCTTTGTAAGGTGCAAAGGGAAAATCAGGCGCCTTGTTTTGCTCTAAATTTCACACTGTTGGCGCCGAAAGAGTCAAATCAGATTTTCTGAGTTTGTTGGGTGTTATTTTAAGATGTCATGCTTCGTCTTTGTGCGACTGAGCATGTGCAGCGTCTGTTTGATAGGGAATCGTTGCCCACTTTATCGTCTGTTGTTCTGAAGATGACACAGAGGATCCTCCTTTGTCTGTCATGAGTGAAATTAATTGTTCTAAACTGTGTTTCTTTAAATAGTCTGCCTGATACCTTTCTCACTCACCACTGCAGGGAGAAGTCATAAAAAAACCAAAAGTAGTTGTGTTCTGGAATTTATAATGTATCAGACTTTAAAATCGTGCAATTGATTTCAGTAGCTTTATCTTTGCTATCAGTAGATGTCGGCTCTTTTTGCTCGGATGGCAGCATTTAAATACAGCCTTGGGCATTAGATAAAGCTAAATACAACCACTTATGTCATTTTTGAAAACTTTTAAATCTTGAAAATTGTTTCTTTTTTTCAAGTGTGTGTGTTCAGTCTGATTGTAAGTGTAGCGGTTAAATATGTGGCTCATTAAAGCAACGATCACAGCAGTTTAAGATATGACAGGCAGCTCCTTCTGTGTGCATATGATGCAGACAGGAATGCAACGCACAAGCTCTCCTTTCTGTCGCACATAATCCAGTACAAGTGCCAGAAGAGTGAGGGCGATCCTTGTTCTCTCTCCAGGCGTGCTTTGCCCTCTCCGGCGGTAACAAAGAGCCCTCTAATCTGACACATGAATGAAATCCTATCTCCTTCTCCCCGTTATCTGTCGCATCAGCCCAATTCCACGGTCACACCTTTTTTTCCCCCAACCTCTCTGCTGTAGCTCAAAACAGTTTGAAGCACTTGAGGACGTTGTCTAAACAAGTGTGACCCGTATCTGTTTATAGTCCTGAGTGCATGAGTTGTTTTATTTTCAACGTTGGATTCAGTGCTCGTTGTGCCCCTAAGTGAAATTTTTATCTCCTGTGAAAAGCGCATTTCTGTGGCCATTACACGGTTTTTGCTGTAACATCTTTTTGACGTTTGTAGCGGTGAAATCAGCATCTTGAGGGTGAATGCGCAGGTTTGACTGGCCAGCTGGAGCTTGAGGTGTAATTGGCTTCTAAAAGGCCCCAAACTCGAATGTGTGTTTTCTGCTTACCTGTGTCGTGTGTGTGTGTCATTGTTGAGCCCTCGAGCAAATCAGATAAAGCACCCATCATGCCTCATCGTCTGCTGTGTGTTGACAAACAGGCAGATGGCCTCAGGATTTAACGATGTTTGAAAGAGATGTGTGTCAGCTAAGAGACTGTAATGTCTTGCATAACACCAAATTCAGAGCTAGTTGTATGTGCAAGCTTGAATATTTTAGGTAGCAAAGGTATTTTATTCTGCTTTAATAGCTTGATTGTGATTTTAGTTACCTCTGTTGATATCATATGTCTGTTTGCACGTCTTTAGATGGAGGGGTTTTCAAAACTTATTCCATATGGCAATTTAGTGCTAACTACCCCAGGAGTTTTTTGTTTTTTCCTCCTGTTTGTAATAAGGCACATGGACAACTCAGTTGTTGCAGAATGAAGTTTATGCTGCGCTGGTGTTCGCAGAATTGTGACACACTGCACAGAATAATTCATTGTTTATGCACGTTCCAGCCTGGTGAGCGCAATTCTAATTATTAATTTGCTTGAATTTTGTGAACTTATTTGTTGACTAATTGGTTTGTGTGCACAGTTAGTAAATGTGTGAGGAGAATAAATTTTCCACCAGACAAATGTTTTTTTTTTTTTTTTTGTGAATGGGTAGAAAAAATCGCATCTGTTGTTTAATTGAAAGATGGTTTCAAAGCTGTCAGAATAAATCCTAATTATTACCAGGGGACACAACTTGGTGAAAAAGCTCATTTTGTGTTCTACTGTTGTCCGTCTTTTTAGCTTTCAGACAAAGCGATAAATCAATAGTAACAGATACTAGTACTTCTCCATTGAAACTACTCCAAATTTAAGTTTGCTTTTCAACATGGCTTCATGCTGAGGGTTTAGTGAAAGTTTAACTAGTCCTCAATCATTTCTCTGCGACTGCGGCAGTGACTCTGGCTGTTTTTAGGAAACGGGGCCATAGTGAAGTCTACTCTTGGCCTACATCTCTGCTCTTATTGTTTCTTCTATAAACAGTGCCAGCTCACAAAGGCATTTTGAGAGAATGCCACTGGTTCTGTTGGAGGAAGCTGGGAACAGGAACTGTTGGTTGAGACTCTCAAAGACCAACAAGCTGATAATTAAACCGTGCCCCAGAGTCAGCCACAGGGGCAATTACACTCTCTTGTATTTTTTATGTAGACTAATGCTGTACCATTCGCTGAATAGCTAAGACCAGTTCATCCAAATTACATTTTTTAATTTACCTCCACTGCTAAGCTATTTTAGGGGCTTCTTGCTTCTCATTTGCACTCATCATTCTGATGATAATGGCTTTGTTTTTGAATGCCTTCCTGACTGGCCTTTTTTATTTTCAAAGCTTTTCATGCTGGAACTTTTGAGTTTAGATTCTTGATGTGTGAAGATTTGGAGATTTTATGTCCGTAGATCATCCAAACCTACAGTTTGTGCATATTTCAGTTTAAAACCCTTTAGATTTCCCAGCAAAATTATGTTCTGTGTTAAATTGTAGTTTGTGGAAAGTGATGATTGTAATCATTTCTTGGTAGTATTATTTGTCATAATTTGTCTGCTGAATATTGTGAAGCATAGATCAGCATGGATAAAACATGGGTATTTGATTAACTTGGTCTATTTACAGTCACACATGTGAGTGGATCAGTTAACACCTTTCTCAACATCTCACTCACCTACAATAAATAATCATATTGCTAGTTGTCAATTATCTTTAATGGCGTGATGTTTAGCAGTCTTTTTAGTATTCACTTAAGTGTCATTTACAGGATTCTCACTATATTTTTGATGTGTTTCAGTTAAAAAACATAATATTTAACACATTTAATGCCTAAAGCAGTTTGTTATAGCTTTGCATATTTTGTTGTTGATGCTTAGTGGTTAGTACTTCCAGAAAATCGCCAAAGCATAAATATTTTACTTTTGTAGTCACTCCCCAGCACGTCACTACCGGACTGCATAAATTCACCTTTGACCTTGGCTGTGAAGGTCATTGATTGTCAAAATAAAGAGGTTGTGCATTCATTGGATAGGACATGCACTCACCTAATGATCTAAAATTCCCAATCCCTGATGCGCTGCCACCTTGAAGTGCTGGCATGGTGGCTAAATTGACGCAAGGGAGCTCTATAGCAGAGCTAGCGGCTCAACTGGAAACAATATTAGCCTCCTGGCCTGCTATCTTCTTCTCACAGTAGGGGGTGTAATGATACATGTATGCTAATGTTCCATGCCTGCTAGCCAAGTCTCAGTGCTACACGCCGAGAAAAGTGTGTGAATATTAATACACAACATAAAATGCTGGGGAAAAAAAAAATCCTCCGCTGCCGCCTTAAGCTGCTGCCTCACCTTAGTCCCTGTGGTGAAGATTACTCAAGGGAAGGAGATATGATTGTGAAATGAGATCGCTCCACATTAACTGGTTTAAAGCACACTCCCTAAATGCCAGCTTGTGTTTTTCCTCTCTACCCTTTTGCTTTATGTTGGTAGTTATTTAATTTTTAGTTATAAACCCAAGGAACAAGATAACACAAAGATATACTCTCGGGCGAATGGCACACTCTTTTTGTGTGATGCAGCATGGCCTGATAATGTGTGCTTTTTATTTCCAGTGTAACTGCATTATGTGGCAACAATTGCTTTTCAACATGAGAGATTTACGCTAGACTTTCTCACATTGTAAGACTTGATGCCAGGCTATTCTAGACTACTGTACACTCGCATTAATTGAGTTGTGTTGAAAATGGGTGGATTTTTACAGCACATTTAGCAATATTACGCAGTTAGCTTCTAGCAGAGGACTTTTGCATTTGCCATTCAATCACAGTGATGCTACTGGCTCATGTAAAGTCAAGAGTGTGTTTTCAGCTCTAGGGTTGGGAGAGGACAATGGGCCTAAAGACGTTGAACTGATTCTTGCTGTGTTGCAGCCTGGCTGAAGATCAGAGAGAGTCGAGCCAGCTATGATTCCTGACCTGACACTTTGTTTAGACTGTAATGTGCAGAAGGTTTAACAGAGCTCCAGAGCAGACGGATTAATTGCCTGCCATGCTGCTAACTTTATGGTTTCATGCTTATTTGCTGATGGCATTCGACTGCGCTTCACTTGAAACTAATCGACTTTTGCGTAACAGCACTGTTTCTGTATACTGACGCAATGGTGATTTAGTTTTTGAGTTTTTTTTTTTCCTTCACTTAACTCATGCTCTGTTTGCAGCCTGGCTTGTGATGTGTTCATCTGTATTAGTCACTGGATAGATTAACGTACTTCTGCCTCTCTTAAGGGATCGTCTGCTTTCTTCTAGCCTTTAATTATCTAATAATTTAATTGCTCATAATTTTACTGTGCAGATCATCCAGGTAATGCTTGTATGATTAAACTGATATGTTGAAATTGGCTTATGCTGAGGGAAGACTCTGCATCTTTTTGACTGCGTACAAGATGTTTTTGGGGGCTTTTTGCTTTCATTCGGTAGAGAGACACATAATTAGGAGGAGAAAGCAGGATAGAGACATGCAGTGGATGGTCCAGCTGTCTGGGAATCGATCCAGAGATCTGCTGCTCATATCGTATGTACCCATATGGTATGCGCCTTGACCGCTTGGCTTTTGTGCTGCCCCTCTCCAATTTACATATCTAAGCCCAAGCACATGTACCGATGAGAAATTTGGATTCTTTCTGTGCAAACTTTTATGCGTCTGAATGGCAAAGATTGAACAGGACCTTCAGATTTTTATTTATTTATTTTATTCATTTATTTGATAGGGACAAGTGTGTACAATAAACAAGTAGCACACCAAAAAAAAACATTTATAGCCAAGGCTAATTTGCAATGTCCGTCCCTAGATGGGCTCTTACAGTACAAAATTACATTACATTACATTACAATCTGACATAACACAAACACTGTACAATGGTACTAAAAATGGGTACAGACTTGATCCCTTTTTAAAATAGACTATAGTTTATTTTTAAAAGCTCCTAGAGCCAGGTCCCTTTTTAGCTCAGGTGGTAACGAGTTCCACAGTGCGGCAGTCTTTATTGAAAAGGCTGACTTCCCCAATGCTGTTTTTCTATAAGGCACTTTTATGTTCCCAGAGGCGGCTCCTCGTGTAACGGAGCCCAGTGCTCTGAGTGGGACTGTAAGCTGTCCAAGGACCTCAGGGGCTTGATTATGCAAACATTTATACAATAATTTTAGGTTACAAAACTTAATAAAATTTTCAAAGTTTAGAAAATTTAACCTCTGCAATACTTCACAATGGTGGGTTCTTATTGTTTAAATCATTCTCACCGGATTCATTGCTGTATTAGTTGTCTGTGACCATGAGGTTATGCAATAACTACGGTGGGAAAAGACCATTGCGTGCATGAATACATTTGCTGCCTGGAATGGTAAACAGTCCCTTATGAGTCGAAAGGGATACAGGTTTGCCTTAGCTATTTTTGTAATCTTTTTAATGTGACTTTCAAATGATAAATGAGAGTCCAAAATCAGGCCCAAATACTTGACCTCCTTAACTTGTTCAATGTTTTGACCGTTAATTGTTAGATGCAGTTCCTCAGATGGAAAACACCTGGAGGAAAAACAAACTGATACTGTTTTACTCACATTTAAAGTGAGACCTGAATTTTGGAACCACACTGACACAGCATCTAGATGGTGCTGCAGCTGAGCAGTAATGGCTTCAACGTTTTTTCCACTTATATAAACAACCGCATCGTCTGCGTACAATTGGAAACCAGCACCGGGACCACGAAAAACACAACAATAAAACCAAATCACTCAACTACCAGCCTGGAATTATCTGTCTTTAATCCACCAGATTGGTGGCTTATGTTAGGTGTTGACAGATAGAAGATCCTGGACCAAATGTGGCCTGAAATATTAATTTAGTGTGCAACAACCAAACTTTTAGGGATGTTTGAAATGTGGAATGCAGATATAAAAATGTATTTAAAACCTAGAAAACTATTACTGCCTGGTCTGTGCACTGTGCGTGCATTTCACTTTTCTCTTCTGCACGCCTAAGCTCCTCAGCAAGGATGTGAGAGTGAGATGCAACGAAGAGACTCGTTGACCAAATGGGACGTCCTCAGTCTCTAAGCATCATTTTGAAGAGATGGCAACTACACAGAATCTCAGCTGTGTAAAAGTCAGCTATGAAATGTGTTCCTCTAATTAGCAGTATAGGAAAATACCAGAGAAAAAATAGACAATTTAGTTTATTACTGAACAGAACAGATCTGAGAGGAGTAAAGAAACAATAAATATTCTGAATAAACTCTAAGAAGTATTTTGTGAAAGACTACATGATGAGTCATGCTTGTGTCTGTTTCAGGCTGAAGGATGATGCAACTATGTGACTCTGTTGGACTGTAGTTGAATATTTTTGGATTGGCAAAAGAGAAGAAGCCGAAACAATCCTGGAATTGTGAAGGCAAAAAAAGTATGTTTTCAAGATTCATTCACGATCCAGATTTTATCATTCTATTTTTGGCAGTAAAGGTTGAACTGGGGACTCACCACTTTTGTGAGCAATGTGACGTGCACCCAAACTACTTGGCTGTTGATTCATGATACACAGACAATATTTTTAATTTAAAGAATAAGAATTATTGAAGTTTGGAGCTGCTACTGGAAAGGCCTGCCTCTTATTTCCCCACTATTTACAAAATCATTCAATTTTAGTATCGTAGCGCTGCCATTTTACTGTCTAATCAGATCGGCTCTTATCAGTAAAGACAATGTTATTATTGTTATTATAGAGGGATGTTGCTGTCTTCTAAAAGCTGCACAGAAAACTCTTGTTTCATCACTCTTTCCTCCGATTGAGTCCTTGATGAAGAAGAATGAGTGAGGATGGGAAGAGGCTTGAATTGCCAGCTGCTGTATGTTTTTTTTATTATGCATCTTTCATTCAAAGAAGAATGACGTATTTATATAATGATGTACAAATGATGATGACAGAGTTGTATTACCTATGAACTGCTCTTACAAACATGACACTACAAACATGACACTACTTAGATATTTATCTTTATTGCAGGTTTTTGGGAGGTTCAAATGTTGTTTATAAGGAGTTAACATGTTGGATTGTCACAGCTTAAACTAAACTGATCTAATTCATTGTCTGAATTATTCTCATAGATTGAGTTGCACCAAAGCGACTGTGCGAATTTCATTAGCACACAAATAAACATCCGTAACACAGCCGTTTCCTCACTGCACTGCAGAGAACTGGCCTTTGGCCGAACCTGACTGCAGATCCCTCGATGTTTCCCCTACTTCCTTAACCTGCTTTCACACTCTGAATCAGCATCTCATGTGCTGCCAGTGGAGATTCAGATAAAAGATGGAGCTCATGCATGTAAAACTGCAGAATCAAATGTAACAGTGTTTACTGTGCTAAAAGTTTCAGTTTTTGTGCCTGCAGCTTGGAGTTTTTTCTATTCAGAGTTGATGTAGTATCTCCTTCTCCAAGTTGCAGTGAGTCAGAGCTGCAGCTTAAGTAGCTGTTCACTTTTTTACATGGATGCACACGTTATGTTGTATTGTAGTTAGCTTTTTTTAACATCATTTTTACTGAAGTAGAACACTGTCAGACATCTTTGCTTTGAACTACTATCAACTATGGAGTGCAAAATTTGGAGTGGTTCACAAACCACAGCATCAATGTTTACTTCCTGATGTCATTGAAACAGAAATAGGTTTCTAAGTAATAGATTTACATCATGTAATTTGTTTTGGAAACTTCATCCTCCAAACTCATGAGTTAATTCAATGACAAAATGTTGCTGTGAGTTAAATTGTAGTTTGCACCAAGTAATGACATTGTAGTAATGTTCGGCTGTTTCATTATGATTCGTCTGTCTCATACTGTGACGCATAGATCAGTAAGACTGTCAGTATGGATGAAACATTTGTCTTTGGTTAGCTTGGTTTATTTACAGTATCACATGTGAGTGGATAAATTAAATTGTAAAATTAAGGCAACACTTTTCTCAACACTTTACTCATCTATAATACATTATCATATTGCTCATTGTCAGTTATCTTTTGTTGGCGACATGATGTTTAGCAGTCTTTTTAGTATTCACTTAAGTAGCATTTACATAATTCTCACCATGTTTTTGAGGCGTTTGAGTAAAAAAAAAGTTGAATAAGTTTAATCCCTAAAGCAGTTTGTTGTAGTTCATAAATATGCATCCCATAGATATAGAATGTAACTCGTTTCTTTCTGTTAAGCTCATATTTGTTGTATTGGACATGGTTTTCTTCTGCAGACAGCAGGAAACTGCAAGTGTTACCATAACAACAAACTATGCAAACAAGCTGCTCATTGGTCCATGACTTTAACCCCAATTTCTCTAATTGTATCTTTTTTTTAAGCTTAAAAAGTATTTTTTTAGTACTTTATAGAACCTACACTTACTGCTGGATGAGTAGTATTTATCTTCTTAAGGCATGCTTATTTATTCACAAGTTGAAAGAATGTTGGACTGCAGTTGGACAAAGATCTCTCTTTTTTTTTTTTTTTTTTTTTTTGATTAGATTTAGATTTCTTGGAAGTACCAGGCTCTGCCTTGGGAGAAGGGTGATAGAAAGGTTGTGGAAGGTGTAGAGTGTGTGTCGTCTAAATGGATGAACTTGTAGGGAGAGCTGGAGGCCATACAGTCCAGATATCTGACCATCTGCCAGAACCACAGTGAAGACATTTTTGCAGCAGTTCACTTTTCTTCCACTTTGTTACTGGAAGAGAAAGAAACATTAACATCTACACACGTGGACAAAATTGTTGGTACCCCTCAGTTAAAGAAGGAAAAACCCACAATTCTCACTGAAATCACTTGAAACTCACAAAAGTAACAATAAATAAAAATTTATTGAAAATTAAATAATCAAAATCAGCCATCACTTTTGAATTGTTGATTAACATAATTATTTAAAAAAACAAACTAATGAAATAGGGCTGGACAAAAATGATGGTACCCATAACTTAATATTTTGTTGCACAACCTTTTGAGGCAATCACTGCAATTAAACGATTTCTGTATTTGTCAATGAGCGTTCTGCAGCTGTCAACAGGTATTTTGGCCCACTCCTCATGAGCAAACAGCTCCAGTTGTCTCAGGTTTGATGGGTGTCTTCTCCAAATGGCATGTTTCAGCTCCTTCCACATACGTTCAATGGGATTCAGATCTGGGCTCATAGAAGGCCACTTTAGAATAGTCCAACGCTTTTCTCTCAGCCATTCTTGGGTGTTTTTGGCTGTGCGTTTTGGATCGTTGTCCTGTTGGAAGACCCATGACCTGCGACTGAGACCAAGCTTTCTGACACTAGGCAGCACATTTCTCTCCAGAATGCCTTGATAGTCTTCAGATTTCATCGTACCTTGCACACTTTCAAGACACCCTGTGCCAGATGCAGCAAAGCAGCCCCAAAACATTACTGAGCCTCCTCCATGTTTCACCGTAGGGACAGTGTTCTTTTCTTCGTATGCTTGCTTTTTGAGTCTATGAACATAGAGTTGATGTGCCTTACCAAAAAGCTCCAGTTTGGTCTCATCTGTCCAAAGGACATTCTCCCAGAAGCTTTGTGGCTTGTCGACATGCATTTTTGCAAATTCCAGTCTCGCTTTTTTATGAGTTTTTTTCAGCAGTGGTGTCCTCCTTGGTCGTCTCCCATGAAGTCCACTTTGGCTCAAACAACGACGAATGGTGCGATCTGACACTGATGTACCTTGGCCTTGGAGTTCACCTTTAATTTCTTTGGAGGTTGCTCTGGGCTCTTTGGATACAATTCCAACGATCCGTCTCTTCAATTTGTCATCAATTTTCCTCTTGCGGCCACGTCCAGGGAGGTTGGCTACTGTCCCGTGGGTCTTGAACTTCTGAATAATATGAGCCACTGTTGTCACAGGAACTTCAAGCTGTTTAGAGATGGTCTTATAGCCTTTACCTTTAAGATGTTTGTCTATAATTTTTTTTCGGATGTCCTGGGACAATTCTCCTTCGCTTTCTGTTCATGTTCAGTGTGGTACACACCTTTTCACCAAACAGCAGGGTGACTACTTGTCTCCCTTTAAATAGGCAGACTGACTGATTATGAGTTTTGAAACTCCTGTGATGTCAATTAAATGACACACCTGAGTTAATCATGTCACTCTGGTCAAATAGTTTTCAATCTTTTATAGAGGTACCATCATTTTTGTCCAGGCCTGTTTCATTAGTTTGTTTTTTTAAATAATTATGTTAATCAACAATTCAAAAGTAATGGCTGTTTTTGATTATTTAATTTTCAATAAATTTTTATTTATTGTTACTTTTGTGAGTTTCAAGTGATTTCAGTGAGAATTGTGGGTTTTTCCTTCTTTAACTGAGGGGTACCAACAATTTTGTCCACGTGTGTAGCTTTTCCAACTTGTGGTTAAATGCATCTTAACTACAAAATAGCTGTTTTAAATTCTAGTCATCAATTTGATTTTTCTTAATCGGATGAGTCATTCATCTGAGATACATTAACATTTCAAGGACGCCGAGTTACATCCAGTCGTATATCGTAATGTGTCGTAACTGTCTTGATCAAGGTGTTCCACGTGATCCATGAAGTTTCTTTGTAGATACCGTGGGCCTCTTCCTCTTCTTTGATGTAATTTCCATGGCTGGTGGAACTAACATGCAGTGTTTATCAGTTTACAAATCGAATGCATACTCTTCAATTGAAACTGAGCACTTATGACAGAGGCAGATATGAAAAGATTCTGTTGAAATGTTTTGAAAGTGTCTGCTTAGTCTGATATCTCTAAGTTTTGCTTTAGTAGCAGCTTGTAGTGCAACAGACAGCAGGCAGAGATGCTCATCTGCAGTGGAATCTGTGAGGAACATGTCGAGAGGGGAGCAGCTGCTTGTTGAGGCTGCCTCTGATTAAAACCACAAACTTCAAGAAGTTTCATCAAGGCCAGTTGCATTTAAGTATGTCTTTAATCACATCCAGTTATCAGTGTCAAAGACATCCAAACTTTTTGTCATAGAGACAAACCACATATCGGGATATTTGATGAGACGATATTAAATATGACAAATTTTGGTGTTTGATCAGACCCCACTTCTTTTCATAAATACACCAAAGTAGATGAATGTTCAAATTATACATTTACTGACCTAAACACTCAATAAGAAATAATTGATAAATGTAGGGATACATAATCAATAAGTGCTATTTCACCTGAAGTCATTATCCACTGAAATTATTAACTAAAAATCCTCTTACTTTAGTGGACAAAAACTTGCTTACTTGACAATCATGTTGAGCTGAAAAACAAATCTTCACATTTTCAGAAGATGAATGAACAAATATTTTGAATATATGATTTATTAGTATGTTGTTGGGGTGTGGCAGTACGCAGAATTAAGTATTTGGTATGCTTTTGGAGTCACACTTAAGAAGAATGAAACGAAAAATAAAAAATATGTAAAATATCTAATTGCTCATTATACTTACTGTGACAGCTGAGATATGCAAATGCTGCATACTGTCAATAAGAAAAAATGAACAGTGTAAAATATATAAAAAACATGTGTAGCATATTAATAATTAACTTAAATTAGACTTTGAGGCCAGCAATCGCTGACCTACATACTGTGTAGAGAAGTAACAGATTCCAGCTGATTAAAAGAATGAACAAACTGTCCACATTTAATGAAACTAGATTAGTGTTTGCCAATTTTTTTCAGGCTAACCCTGCTATCACACTGTTACTGATGGACAACTGCTGTCCTGCCAAAACGTTCCAGGCGGAGCATGTGCTCGAACATTCTTACTGTGGGAGCGAAAATATGTCGACATGATGGGGATTGTTTGGCTCACGAAGTGAATGTGATTTTACTTATCCTGCCTCCATCCACATCAAACACACATCCAGGAGTTTTTTGTTTATTTTCCCCCTTGATGTCAAAAGAATAATGCAGTAACCCGTGAAAAGTGACTGTCGGGACGTCAAGCGCCGCCATCAAACATCTACATGACCATCAGACAGGCAGCACCTGCTCACCCACCGCTCGGAGTAAATGTTAAAGGGTCGACTGTGTTCATGCTGGTGCATCATTGGGGTTATCAATTTGGCATCCTGCATCACGGATGTTACACTCAGTCATGCCTGATTCATCAAGGTTCAGCAGGTAGCTTTGCCATCCCAGAGGCAACACTCTCCAAATCTAGAACATCCAAAGATGTGGCTCCTCTGTCTCACTTCTCTCTAAAAGATCAGGCTGGAGTTTTTGTATGTTGGGCCTGCAAATCGCGTAAAGTTTACTGCTGTTCCATCAATAAACGCCATATGTTGGTGTGCAGTATTTCTCAGCTCAGCTTTTAGAGACTTGGAGTAAAATATGCTCGAACTAGATAACCATATATTTCATTTTTGCCAAAGAGATTGCTCAAAGCAGTTTACTGGGAGGGAAATGCACTTAGCCCAGAGCTGTTTTCGGTCATCACGGTCTTTGTTGACCAGAATTTTAGGATAGACAGAGGAAGTACAAAACTACAGGAAACCTGTTAGACTGGAACTACTGTGTTTGGATCTGCTGCAGAGTGCACACAATTTCCTGATTCCTCATGAAGGACAAACAAGACAGGAAGAAACGTTGCTGTATCTTTCTAAGCAGATCAGAGTCTGTATTTTATGCTTAAATATTGGTGTTTTTTTTTTTTTTTCGCAAGCATGACTTTTGTAAAATGCTAGATTAATGACATTTAGTGATTAGTTCATTAGCTGCTCTCTATTAGTAAGACAACCTTGAAAATTAGATATTTTTCAACATGATTGTCCCCTTGATAATTTGACGAATAAAGAATTTATTAATGCTTAGTATTATTTGACCTGGAATTCAAACAACAGATTAATGGCAAAACAGAAATATATTGGATTATGGCCCATTCTTTTCATTTGCTATGTAGCTTCATATATACATCATTTATATAAAGAAGAGGACAGCAAGACCCAGCAAGCAGTGTAGAGTTACACCTGTCCTGAGCCATCATGAGTTTTAGCTGTTATTATATGACCTTGTACCGCAGTGTGCAGACTTCTTAGATCAGCAGGTTATTGGTTTCACATTGAGAAATATTATTGACCTTAACTTGTCCTCCTTTTCCGTTCAGTGCACTCATGCCCAACGGCTATTTCAGACACTGCAAGAAATGATTATAGCTGTACAGTTTGTAATAAAGACCAATAAAGCCTCCACTAAAAGTATTTTCACTGGTTGTGACGCAGTACAACTCCCCGGCAGCACTTGTATTTTGGGACATATTTGCACATGCATGAGGATGCACATGCAGATGATGTGATGATACTTTGTTTTTCTCAGCTGCAGAAGGTTGTAAATCCAGCAACAGAGGTTTCAGAGCAATGGGTGTACAGAAGAGCTTCAGTGAGCTGCCAGTTATGAGCTATGTGAAGCCAAACCGTGTTTTAACCAACAGGACAAAAAAAAAAATCAAGTTTTTCATTCTAGTCCTAAAGTTTCCAAAGATAAATGTTGGCACCATTCATGTATGTAAACTGATAAATTTCCATTTTAAGTCTTGGGTTTGAGTCCAAAAAAGACAGATTGTGAATTCCTGACAGATAAATTCAGTCTTGTGCTCAAGTGTAGATGCATAAATGTGTTGTGAAAGGAGGAAAAAGTGCGCTGCGTATTGACTGATCCTTTCACTCATTGAGAACATTAAATAGAAATCATGAAGAAAAGAGGATGATTTTTACAACCATAAAGCTATTTGAAGGCAAACAAAAGAAGAAAAATATGTTTGTCGAAAGGCACCCACCATGAATTCTGGTGGAATTTAGTACATTTTGGAAGGTGAATAAAATGTTTCTTTACAAGGAAAATGTTGTAATCTGCTTTTACTTTATAAATGACAGATTAAAAAGAAGGTCCTTCATGTTTGAATTTTCACTCCAGCCCTCCTAGAATCCAGACAGGCTGAAATTCCTCACTAATGGCTAATGTTTATCTCTTTCCTTCTTCACCTCCCTGATCCAGCTGCTATTTTTAACATATTGCACTGCTGCTATGCAAACTAAAGTCACAGGCATTGCAGCGTTACACAGTGAAATTCTTTGTTTACCTCGTGATCGAATCACTTCTCTCCCAACTCCCTTCTGGCAGTCGCCTCTCAGTAACACAGAAGACATATTCTTCAGCATGAATTTTGTTAATGCATAATAACCAATTCCAGACGGACACCACATAAAGATTCTGCATCAGAGGAAAGCGATGTCGTCAATATGTCATATTTGAGTATTATATTAATTTTGAAAATCTCATTCCTGAGGCAAATGACTGTAGTCGGTTACCCTGCAAGTCTGAAAGGTTGCCCTGAAGCCTGGACTCTGATGTCTAATGAGGACTATTTCCTGACAAGCCTTTTCCTTTTGTTGACAATAGCAGCCATCCTGCAACTAAGCCTAGACCGCCAGATAGTTCAACAAGAGTTAAACATTTCAGTCACACAGTAAACCACCTTCTGAGCACTTATGTTGTAAGAAGGTCAAAATACAGCTTTTGTCATCCAACTGCATTCCTTATACGAAGTGTTTGCTGTGTGATGGATGACAAATTATCGCTAGAGATTCCAATCATCCCCCTCCTCATGGGCTAATTCCTCCTCCTGGTCCGGACGGCACATTGCAGTGAGAATTATAAGACACTTTGAGTTATTGCATAATAAGTTGGGAGTTTCTACAGAAATGCTGATGTCCTTGAAATTTGAGCGTACCTTTCACTGTCAACAAGTGAAAGAGAAGGACAGGACAGCATGGGTATAGAAGCATGGATGGTTTCATCTTTATCTGTTGGATCAGATGTGCTTACATCCCAATTATGTTTCTTTTATCTTTGTTTCTGCTTCATTTATTCCACCACACAATGCAGATGGCTTAATATAGAAGAAACGATGTGTGATTATGTGAAAGAACTGAATGTAATCAGAAACAGCATCGGTGTTTCAGGTTGTGCGTGTGTGTTGTCTGCTGCTTTATGTATGCCGTGTCAGTGTGTTCGACAAATGAATGAAACAGTTAAAGAAATTCAGTGTTTATCAAACTACTGTCAACGTATCACCACATTTAATGTAGCGTAGAAATGGAATGCCAGCCATTGTTTAAACAAACGGCTGGCAGGTTGCCCTTCTGAAGATATTCTTAGAAATCCAGCTACTAAAATATCTTTTCTCCTCCCTCTTCGCTGTGCTTCGCATCATGTTTGTCTCGGTGTGAGGAAGGTTGCGTCGCCACCCTGATGAGAGAAAATGTACTTAAAAATGTCACATAATCAATCTTATAATTGAAAATTAATTAGTTTGAACGGTTCATTCATTATTCTTAAAAAAAGAGCATGTAGTGCCACTTCTGTACGCCACTGGATTTTGAACAACAGATTGTTCTGTCGTCTATGAAGTGAGTGAGTCAGTAAAAAAAAGGCCGTGGTCACTGAACCTGTGTTTTTCATGGTCACTGCATGTATAATTGGCGCCACTTTGCCTTCTACTTCTGTTCTGGAAAATGTAAAGTGGCAGGCTCAAGTAGGATGTTGAGTGGCTGTTCTGTAAATATTTTCTAAGAACAAACCTAAAGTGAAAAGCAAATATATTACCTAATATTCCATATTTAGTGCTGTAGTTTGGCTTATTAGATGAGTGACATTTATCTTGGTGTTTGCTAGTATCTTTCTCTTCAATGCTTATTTTTCAGAAATACAATGTATGATAGTTCTGAGTTTACAGTGTTTGCTGTCCAAGTATGTACGTATCTCTAGACATAGAAAGTACAGTGCAGAAGATGTTAACATAACATATTGAATAGGGTCTTCGATTTTTGTGCATTTTTTAGCTTCAAAGCTTGGTTTTGCAATCTTTTTCAAGATCTGTTAAAATGATTCTTTTATCTTCTTGGGTCTTATCAGTAAACAGAAATTATGCCAATCCACCAACGTGCACTAAAGTGTTTTTTTTTAACTCTGCAAATCAACCCACATTTGCGTCTCTTTACTCTGTAGCATGCAGTGTATTTGTTTATGCTGGAAGATGGTAGACTTAAGTTTCCTGCTGAGATATAATCAGCTGGCAGCCAGTTGTGTGTCTCGGATGGTTTTATTTCTTCACTCCGACTCTTACAGAAAGCTGCTTAATTTTTTCAGATTCTATTTGATCACATTTTAAGAAAAAAATGTCTTTTATGGATTATAATTCATCCGGGCGATCACAGCACAGTTCTTCACTTTACTGAAAGTACAAATTGAACATTAGCTGCTAAGTTTTTAGCACTCCATGTGAACAACTGAGGAACATTTCTGCACTGCTGATGCTACAGCAGCTGCAATCTGATTAAAAGAAATGATCAAAGGAAATCGTTTTGCCTTGAGATTTGTTAGCATGAGCATGAACACTAAACAGAGGTTGAGAGATGTGGCAGATTTTCTGCTATCTGAATTGTCTTTAACTTGAGGACATTGTGAGTGTTTGCGCTATTATCAGAGCTTGCCAGGATTCATGCATTTGTATAAAGGGGTGAGGGTTATTAGTCATGCTACAGGTGTTTTTATAGTTTGATTCAAATCCGTTTACGATCTTTTCGAGCAAAGGCCTCGGTTCGCTCTTTCCCCTCATCTACTCCATCAGACGCTCATTGCACCGCATCACTGCTGGCACTACAGGGATTTGAGTAGGACAGATTATTTGGTTGACCTCACAGTGTGCTGGAGCTATTTCAACATCTCACATCAGTACGTTAGAAATATGAGTGTTTATCAGCAGCGAAGAGCGCGGGATTATAAGATGTTGCCATATCGCGAATCGTCTTTTGGGTCACTGTGATGGATGTTCGGTTTTGTGTCATGTGGAGGGGGGGGCTCTCATGAAAGAATAATCTAAACTACATTTGGTCAGACAAGATAGCTTGTTAAAATTGATCCACTTAAGGGAGCTGTTGTGAAAGTAGGCCAGTGGTGAAAGCGTGGTCAGTCTGACAGCTCCTTTGTTGAGTATTGAAAACTTATCGTCCAGCTGGATTCTTGTACAAGCTGGTATTTAGAGTCCTTTCGTAGAGGGCAAATTGGACACGGCCTTAGATATGTTTTTTCAACACAATGCACTGGATTTTAGAAAAAGACTTCAGGCTATACAGCGGTGTCAATTGAACATCGAATCGTTCAGATCGAGCTTTAGGCTTCCCTTAAAATCCTAGGCACTGAAACTGACAAAAAAATGATAATATTGAATGACAGAAGTGCTTCATTCTGACAGTTTAGACGAGTTCGACATGAGACAGTGTATGTGTTTGACATTCTTCTGTTTTCTGTTTCTGCTGTTGTGTCAGTCTTTGGGCAAATCAGTTTATATTCAAATGATTTCAATTTCATTGGGGAGTGAAATGAAGGACGAACATGGACAAGCACACACACAATAGAAGGTCTCGTCACCCTGCGGCCACGGCTTGGCAGCATCACTGCTTCTGCCTGTTACTCTTAGCTGGGTAATTTCCTCCCCTCAGGTACAAAATGGCCATCATTTGTTGCTTTCTCTCATCTCCAGCATCGCATGGCTGTCTGTAGTGATTTAAAAGTCTGGTTTCACTCAGACCTCAAATAGCTCCGTGCTGTTTTAGTAAACCTTGCCTTGTTCTATTCTCAGGCTCAGTTTCTTGCTCACAGCTAGAACTGGTGGTTGCTCTGGTTTGTAATATGAGGCAAAATATTTTACCCTGTTTACTGGTAGGTAATAGTCTCCATATAAACATGGAAATAGTAAAATATATATAATATAAAGGTGCTTCTCAGTAAACACTCACCCACTTCTGTTTCTGTTAAATTGCTGCTCATTTTGGATATGTCAACATGAATTTGAAGAGATTAGAGCTGGGACATTTATGACAGCATTTTCTAATTTCAGTTGTTATCAGTCATTATTTCAAAATGACTTACTTTTATTAAAAAGCATTCATTTTGAATTCAGCCTTCTTTCTTTGACTATAAACATGCGTAAAAATTTGAAAAGCATTTACATTTTAGTAAAATTAGGAAGGAAGAGATGATGAAGTTTGCCTGGTGCAGGGCGCCAGGAGTTTGCCTTTTTGGTCGCTGGCACTGCGTCATGGGTGTGTTTAGACTGTGAAGTCTGTCTTGGAAACAAAGCTATTGGTCCATGATAGCTGCAGGATCCACCATGGGAGGTCTGCAGGCATGGAAAAAAACATTTCTTGTTCTAATCTCAGGGTCAAACAAAACAGTTTGCGTTTCCTTGTACTGAAAGTATGTGACAAATAAAAACTCTTGAATCTTGGAGGGTAGTTGAGGCTCTCCTGAACCACCCTCCTAGTGCACCTTGGGAGATGTGCACGGTAGCTTTGGGAAAGGATGGAGGGGGAAGGGACTTGATAAGTCAGGGAGGGAGCAAGATACGGGTTTGTTTGTGGAGCTGAACTTTGTCATTTAAGGCATTTAAGTGGAACTGCTTTCTTATTGCTAATGATGATGTGTTTATTAGCTGTATATCTTACTATTGTTTTATTGCCCACTCCTAGATGAGATCACAAAACTCTGAATGTTTACCTTGTGGTGGTGTTTTTTTCAGCAGCAGGGGTAAAAGGCATATGATGTACAACCTCAACTCCTCCTCTATTCATTCTTTATGCTTTTGGCATTGAAACAGGGGCACCAAACAGTTAGTGGCATTAATTACATGAATACTTTAGCTACAGAAGAGAAACATTTTTCGTGACATCAGAATGTACCTACAAATCAAAAACATTTTTTTCCATATACCCAAATTTCCACTTCCTTCTGGTGTTTCAAATTGCAAATATGTATTAAACACATGGATGAAAATGTATTAATTGCAGCACCTGTATTACTTAAGAGCTCCACATTAAACCCATGAATACGGTTGACTCATGGACTTTAAATCCAGGAATTCCAAGAATCACAGTATCAGTTTTGCTCTAACCAACCTGAAAGTTGACGTTTAGCTCCGTCAATGGATGTGAATGCTGGTTGTGGTGCACCATTTAGCCCTGCCATCCTCCAGTGTTCTTCTCCATGGAGACCATAGGGGCCTGTTTGTGCTTAGCGTTACGACCCAGTGGCTGCTTGGCTGCTCAGCCATGATTAATTCAGGGAGGCCTCAGGGGAGAACAGCCAGGCTAGGTTACCCAGCCAGGGATCTGGTGTCATGGCGGCCGTAAAGACACTGGCAGCTTTAGGGACAGAGCTCTACCTGGCTGGAGTTGAGTCTGAAACTGGCAACTTTTCAGGTGTTCCCGAAATAGAGCTTTGTAAATGATTGAATTTGAATGTTTTAAGGGATTAAAAACAGTGTATACCTTTTTGTTATGCGCCAGTAGACACACTAAATGCTCTCACACACCTATAGCAAACTGCATTTTTAATTAGCATCAAGGCTCATAGTATCACAGTGGATTAATGGCAACATAAGTCAGGCATTAACAATGACACATTTTTGTACTGAGGAACAACATAGTCAGCTTCTGTGAGGATTCATAACAGTAGCACAGTTATATTTAGACTCACCTGGTTGAAGGTGAGGGTGGAAAGAACTACACGGGTTCTAGCTCTTGAGATAAAGTGGATTTTGATATGAGGTTTACATTTTTTATTTCCACCAACTCATTTCTAAATGCATAATTAAAGTGAATCTAATTCTGATCTGTAGTCCTAAAACCCCAAAATATTCCATTTAATATTGATCAAAAAGAAAACTTCAGAATCAGAAAACAGCCGCTGATTCATTTCTGTCTCTTGACTTGAGTCTTTTTCTTCTTTCATTTTAGCACGAATTGAAATTAGGATAGCCACAAAGACTGTGGGGTAAAGTGATGGGGAGGTGCTGTTTGACTCTCTACAAACAGAACCTCACACCGTGAGATAATCTGGCAAGGTGATTGTTCAATCCGTCTTAAACTCGGACACCATCCTGCTTGTGCGAGGTGACAAATTAGGCCCAAAATCAGCCCAGTTATCCCACAGTGTGTGCCAGATGTGTGTCACTGCAGCTTGGTCTCCATCCTCTTATTTGCTCTCTGTCATTCCTTGGTCAGCTGATGGATGGATGACTCGAGTGCAGTGTCAGGCTCATAAATCTGTTGTTACTTTGGCAAAATGGTACCCAGCATGCGATAATGGCAGCACTCCATGCAGTTGGAGGTGTCCACCAATAAGTTACGACAAGAGCTGTGCGATTTATCAGTGACGCAGCAGACAGGGTGTCAGTCAAGTGTTTGTTGCCACATCAGGTGTTTTTTTTGTTTTTTTTGGCTATTTGTATGGAATGTTTAATTGCATTTATGTGGAATGAGGTATTTTTTTTTTTAGCTCTGTGCAAAACCTGATGTAATTAAATGCTTTGTTTATCCAAGTTATGCTAAAGGATATGTTGTCGCGTGCTTCTACTGAGACCTATTCATGCTGCTAGTTTTGTCTCAGTGCATCCTGCGTTTGAGATGTCGGTATCTGAGATTAGTCCAGTCCAGTAACTACAACCAAGATTACGGGAATTCTGTTTGTGCTAGCATTGAGCAAATAACTGTAAAATAAGGGAGAAAATATGTTTTGTTGTAATTTGTTTGAACAAACCTTTTTGAGATACCCCAAGTCCAAGTAAAGGGTTGTTTTTTTTGTGTGCTGGTATCAGAAGATGAGCATCTGTAAATGGACCTCAAGCCATCGAAATGCTTTTCAGATGATATTTTCAGTATCAGTGTTTGATTGTATATTAAAGACTGAATGTTCTAGTTTCATACTTTTTAGGTCACGAGGCTAAATTAGCGGTTGACAGTACAGTATTCAGCCTTTTTTCCCCCATTAACTATATTATTTTACAAAAATGAAAGATAAAATAGCTGAATTTAAAACCTGCTCTGTTGCGTCTTTCCTTCTGTAGGTACAGTCACTCCAACATGACTGATTGCACGTCACGACTAATAGCCTATTAACACAGACAATTAAATGTTTAACTAGCCACATGCAGAACAGAAATGAGCCAAATTTCCTGTTGGAGTTTATGCTTCTCCAAATTTTAACACCAAGATTTTCATTTTTCACACCAATATCAATTGTAAATGTCTGTTTCCTTGAAAAATACCCCGTTGGCCGAGCTTAAATTTAAATTGTTTGCATTCTATGATAGGCGTGATGGTGCTATATGATAAATATAATTACATTACATTGCCCACATGGCTCGGCACTAAGAGTTGAAGCTTATCAGGCTTGTGTATTTGATCCTGTCTCAAGGGAAAGAATAACATCACTGCTTTACTGTTGATACTTGACATTACTGAATAAATAGATGCTTTGTAAGAGGAGGTCAAAGGGACAATGGCTGAGCTGTGTGTTAGTGTTATCATCATTTTATCCTCCTGTCTTTAAAGATGTTGCAGCAGCAGCGTTTCCCCAGTTTCCCCTCCTTCTCTATCTTCTGCTCACACACATACAAAGTTAATCTTACCTCACTCATTTTAATAGGACCGTTTTCATCCCCTGCACCAAATCATACTGTTTTCACATCGAGCCAATCTAATGGCTGACTATGGCGTGCTCATTTTTTGTCCGGTCACACCTCCTTGATTCTAAACACGACAGCCAATATTAATTTGACATCAGCATTGTTATTTTCCTTATCTTTTTCTATTAGGCAGGGTCCAATACTAAAAATGTCATCACAGCTATTAAGAAGTGACAAATTATGACATTTATGGCTCATATGTTTTGTGCCAGACACAAAGAACATTATTTCTTCGTAACAAGACAAGCATCTTACACCACAAATAAGCTTTGGCTGGAGAGCACTGCAGACACTGACTAACATGCATTTCCTTTCTTTCTCAGAGAAAAAGATCCAAATTGGTGTTTTTATATCACAATACCAAAAGAAAATGATGTAATTGTGTCAAATTAGAATTCAAGAAAAAGCATAGAATGAACAACATAAATGCACAGAAGTGAGGATGAGGTTCACGTCTCTGCCTTTAATATCCAAAGTGAAAATTAATGTGAGCCTAGGTCTGTGTCTGCCAGGCTGTGTCAGATGCTGTTAGTATTGCAGGACCTCCTACAGGAACAAATGACCTCTAAATACACTTCTTACTGTTTGAATCTGTCTAGATGTCGAGCTCTGTTCCGTTGACGTGGCTACTTGTGTGATATTTGTTGCTGTGGGTTTATCACAGTGTCTAAAGGCGAGCTGTAAACAGAACATCTACTGAGAGACAAACGGACATCCAGACTGACAGAGACGTGTTTCTCCCCTGACCTTTAATCCACTTGCAGCATCTCTGATGCATGGTTAATCATCTGTTTAGCAGTGTGCACACATACACACAGACCTGTGGTTGCATTTATGAATTTCTGAGGGTCTTGGTTATATTTTTCTTATGGCAAAGGAGGAAAATAGTTTTTTAATTGCACTGTTGACTTGCTCACATACTGCTTGCCTCGCCCATGTCTCCTCCGCATCCTCCCTCACCTCCCTTTGTATCTGCCTTCCAGCTGGTCGGCGGTCAGTTTGACCTGGAGATGAACTTCATCATCCAGGAACCCGAGAGCATTGTGTGCATGGTGGAGCTGTTGGACAAATGTGAGCCCACCTGTCAAGCCGAGATCTGGAGCATCTTCACTGCAATCCTCAAGAAGAGCGTCCGCAACCTGCAGGCATGCACTGACGTGGGTCTGATCCAGCAGGTGCTCCAGCGCATCACCACCACTGACAGCATGATTGCAGGTACTGGGAACATGGTCGTTATTTTATCCCTGTGAGGAACAAAGAAATCAAACTTTCATCCAAAACCATTTCTCTATTTAGAAAATGAAAAGTAACCTGACTTGTGCTCCGAGCTGCAAGCGCCTCTTACAGCTGAATTGTGCTTGTCAAGAAAGTGAATCCCTAAAACGTCCAGCAGAGGTGTGCTGACACTGAGCTGCTTGACCTCTGTGTGGATGGAGAGCAAGCAAAAAGAAAATTCCAGCTTTATTTTTGAGTTGTAGTATTGCAAATAAAATAACTTACTGTGCAATTTTCTTATCCACACATTAATTCACAGTTTCTACTCCTAGTTTAGTATACAGCCATGTATTAAACTGAATGAGGATGCGGTCATCCTGGACAGTCTCCCCCTAGTAGTCTGTTGCCCATCTGCAAATTAGTATAAATTAATCCTACAGTGTTCAGCTCAGTGAACTTTTGCCAGCTAGAACAGCGCTGGCCTCGGGCATTTGTGCAGCCAAGCAAGGATGATATCACCCAGCAGTAACTAGGAAGCTAAAAGTAATGGTTATAATAACAGTCACTATCATATAAATGCTATGTTAGTTGAATAGAAGATATGCTTTTTTTTTCTATTGACTGATATTTACACATTTGAAGAACACTTTATGAACTTAAAGAGTAACTTTGACTCTTTTAAGCTGCAGTTTTCGGGCTTAAAAAAGCTCATCTACAGACATTCTAGCCTTTAGTGATAGTAGTAGTATGGAAATGGGCTTCAATATTAACTGATTAAAGACCTGACGGATATTATTGCTACTATTATTATTGCTGCTATTATCTTTATAGCTACAGAGCTAAATCGTTTTAAATGATGTGAAATAAAAGGCGCACTAGTCGTAGATCTGTCATAGTAAAGCTCATCGTTATCGGTAGTAACTAATGAGAGACGCTTCACAGTGGCTGGGAGTCCCAGAGTGTCCTGGCTATTTTAAGTCTCCAGTTTTTTAAACTTGGGACCTGCTTACCCTACTTTTCTTTTAAATATGCCTCAGCTGTTTAACTTCTTTTGGCTGTGGCATCCCTGGAATATGTAGATTATGAAAATATTAATCATAACTGTGTCTTAATTGTGAAGTTTCTGAAATCCTTAAACCCCTCAGGACTGATTACATCCACTTGGAGCTTCTTTCCACTTTTATGGGTTACTTTATATTGTCAGTCTTTGTGTTTTTAACATGCGGTGTTGAACAAAATTCCAGACTCCTTTAATGTCATTTTCTATGTATCGGCATACATAGTAACATAAAGAAAACATTCCTCACCAGCACAAGCACTTAAAACTAGAAAAAAAGAAAAATATTCAGATAAAAAAAAATGAAAAAACAGTGACAGCTAAAATTATGTAGTGGATGTCTAAAAATAGCAGCAGGTTAAAATTTAACAAGTACGCAGGATAAAAAAAGTGCTTGTACTGTAGATGGAGAACATTTAGGCTACAGCAGGTTATTGCAGTCATTGTATAAGTTACGTCAGGTTAAAATTAACAAGTAAGAAGAATTAAAAGTGCATGTCCAAGATGGAGTGCATTTATTTTATGACTCATATTACAGTTTTAGAACGCATAAGAGTCCATTTTCCCCAAGGTTTATCAGTTGTAAATAGCTGGTACTTTTAAAAAACATTAGGCTAGGCAAATTTATTATATAGCACATTTCAACAACGAGGCGATTCAAAGTGCTTTACAAAGACATTAAGAACAGAAGATGATGATTATTAAAAGAAAAACAAAAGAAAACATTTATGAAATCATTCAAAAAAAAAGTCAGAACAGTAAAAGAGATCAAAAACAGAACTCAGAAACAAGGGCAATTATTAAAAGAAAAACAGAACAGTAAAAAGATCAAAAACAAGAGTCAGAAAACAAGGGCTGTTTAAAATAACTGTCATAAAATAAGAGTTAAAATAACTGTTAAAAGTAACTGTCATAAAATAAGATTTAAAATCATTTAAAATACTTTAATCAAAAGCAGCTGAGAACAGGTACGTCTTAAGAATGGATTTAAATGTGCTGAGAGTTTCAGCTGATCTACAGTTTTACCGGTTGACGTCTGATTTGAATTGTTTGTATTTGTGATAGCTGTGAATATTGCTATGATGGTGCTGGAGGTGAGATAAATATTTTTATGTTAGAATACACACATGGCTGGGCAGTAAATGCTGAAGGTTATCAGCCTTTTGTGTGTTTGATTCTGTCTCAAGGGAAAAGCTCGCATCACTGTTTTCTTGTTGATACTTGACAGAACAGAATAAATGGATGTTCTATGAGAGGAGGTGAAAGGGATGATGGCTGAGCTGTGTGCCAACGTAATCATTATTTTATCCTCCTGTCTTTAAAGATGTTGTAGCTGCAGCAGCGTTAACCCAGTTGTCCGTCTTTGTGTTTTGAACATGCCGTGTTAAGCTCCCCGTATTTTTCTGCGTGTAACCTCCGCCCTCTGCTGTGCGTACGTGTTTGTCTTGCAGATCTGCTGGTGGACATGTTGGGCGTGCTCGCCAGCTACAGCATCACGGTGAAAGAGCTGAAGCTTTTCTTCAGCAAGCTGCAAGGAGAGAGAGGCCAGTGGGTGAGTCAGAGTTTTAGCACAGTGATCTGTCTTGGTTGTCTGGGACCCGCATGAGGAATGTACGAGCAACACTTCAACGGCTGCCATCCCACAGGCAGTGGCCCTCGTCACATAGACGAGATAAATCATTTGAAGCCAGGCGACTACTCCTCACTGGTCTTTGATCCAGAGCAGCACTACATTATTGATATTAGGTGGTTCATGAGGTAACACACAAATTCTGAATTTAGGTCACTTTTTTTCTAATATTAAAACCATGCAAGCCAAAACAGTCTAGTATTTACACAGTTGGAAAGCAGTACTTTCTTTTATAAGTAGCCTGAGCTGAGTGGAGCTACTACGTGAGGGAATATCTACGATGAACTTAAGATTTATGGCACATGTGCACACGAGAAGTGAATACATCCAGGCAGAAACGGTGGCACAGAAGGGATGACAGATGAAGCGAGGAAGAGAAAGAGAGTAACCCATTGATCACTGACAGTAATCCAGTCAAGAAAATAGGGCGAGTAGATTTTATGCTTCCAACTTTCACCTCTCTCCTGTCAAGCCACTCTTATGCTGCTGCACTCGGCATTTTGTTTTTGTAAATATCCGAGGAGACGGAAGAGACAAGGGAATTCAGAGTCTCTGACTATAAATGTCTAGGCATCTATCTGGACCAAAAACTCATTTAAATTTCATATCAAACATTAGTCTGCAAGCTACAGCAGAAAATTGGATATTTTTTACAGAAACAGAGCCACTTTTCTTCCATCTTCCAGCAAATAATCGAAGCAGTGTTCTTGTCTGTTGTAGATTATGGAGATGTCATATGCAGAAATGCCTCTACTTCCACTCTGAAAGCTTTAGTAAGTAAGTCAGTAAGTTTTATTTGTATAGCGCCTTTCTCAGACCAGGGTCACAAGGCGCTTTACATTTACAATGAAAACAGGAGAACAGTATCAATAATTAAATATGTACAGTCACAAATAGAAAAACAGGTACAACTCGGTGATCAATCGGTGTCCTCATAAAACAGTCAACCAAAGGCTTCAATAAATAAATGAGTTTTGAGGGCTTTTTTGAGTGATTCGACAGAGTCCAGTGAACGCAGAGAGAGTGGGAGACCATTCCAGAGCCTGGGAGCAACAGCCTGGAAGGATCGGTCACCTCTGTTTCGAAACCGTGTGCGCGGCACCATCAGTAAATTCTGGTCCACGGACCTCAGAGCCCGAGCAGGGCTGTAGATTCAGTTCACTCATCACTGCTTATTGTCTAAAAATGTAGCCTGGCCACCTAGCGAGACAGGCATTGTTTTTTGTTTATCTAAAACACTGACTGGTAATGTTACGACCCAACCACTAGGGTCATCTGGATGTAACAAAAACAACCAGTTGTTGTTGGTGTAGGTAAAGCTAGTTATTGCTCAGTGACAAATTTCACATAAAAGTGATCAAACAATGAAAAACAGGGCTGGTGGATGTTGCTAAATGAAAAAAACAAATAAAATCGAACAAAGGCTAAGAGAGTTCTTAAACTAGCTAAACAAAAACAAAGCAACTGAAGTCCTTAGCCACACCTGAACAGAATAGCAACTCCCACCACGAACAACAGAAACTGGTACAATACAAATGTGTCAAGTGAACATAATTATCGAAATAAAAGTGGTGCCTCAAAACACACACATTTCCAATGAAACGCAACACAAATCGCCACCACGCAGCAGCTACGAAACACACACACACACACACACACACACACACACACACACACACACAAGACACAGGTACCTTCCCACTGAAACTAGCGGACTGCTAATAGGAGCCACAATTTTCACCAAGACTGGTAGCTCCTCACCGAAATGGCAAACGCTAACAAAAGCTTGAATATCTGTTCAGTTACCCCTCAGTGGCTACAGAACCTACAAAGACATAAGAGGCACCGGGCCGATCTGGTCGCACTGAACCCCAGCCGCCTGACTGAAAGTTTGGTTGCAGATTCACATCATAGCTATGGTGATGGTTGGGATCTTGTGGGAGAAGGGGTTGTGGTGGTTGACTAATCCAAAAGGTTGGGAGGTGTGGGCTGAGAGCAGGTCTGGAGCTCCACAGCGATCACTCCTGATGACTACCAGGTGGGATCTGAAGCTTTGTCTTCAGTCTCCACAAGCCATCCCAACACAGCGAGGCTCTCCAAAGTCCATTACCAACCACATGACTAGCAGAGGACGTAACAGGCAAAACGCTACAATACATCCCCTCCTTGTTGAATTCATCCCCAAATAACTCTTCAGCTCACTCAAGTAGTTGGTTAACACTTGAAGTCCCACATACCGACACTGCAGGTGGTAAAAATACTTTCAGCTTTTTAGCCGCACATACTTGGAATATCTTGCAGAAAACACTAAAGCTGGGTGCAGCCATATCTCTTGACCAGTTCAAATCCATGATCCTTCACTGCACTGCTTTTGAATGTGATTGTTTTTAACTGTGCTCCTGTCTTTGTTGTCTCGGTGATTGTCGCCTTTTTATCCTGTTGACTTCACTGTAGACATCGTTGTAATTGAGCGCTTGCCCTCAGTGATTCCTCGAGGTTGAAAGAAATTGGTGCAGAAAGAAAACTATGTTGGGGAATTATCACTATTAACCGCAACTTTCTTGAATACTGTAGAAACCAAAAATAATTTCTTACTTTCTCTTCGTTGGAGCAACACATTTTGCGCCATGCTTGCATGATGTGATCACTGAGACCATGAGTAAAGTCTTCTGTTGTGATAATCTCTCCAGATGTCAATATTTAGGAGCTAATTTTAGAACATGCAGTTGTACATGTTCTATCAGATTTTTGTTTTTTCCTCAGCCTCGTCATGCGGTGAAGCTTTTGTCGATGCTGAAGTACATGGCTCACAGGAATGGCCCCGACTCCTTCTTCAGTTTTCCAGGGAAAAATGCAGCCGTGAGTACATCATGCAACACTGTATTAGTACTTAGATATATACATGATACACTGATTGGCTTGAATATAGAAGTCAGTGTTAAGAACAGATTGTTCTTTTGATTCTTTGCCTGTACGATCAGCAAAGTTGTGTCCAAGGAGTTAATACTTTAATAGTGAGCCGCCACAATTTGGAAACCATGACTGCCCCCTGAGTTTTTGAAAAGTCCTATTTTCTGTCATCATCTAGAAATAATTTATTGTAATGATAGGATGAAAGAGAGGACTTCAGATCTCTGAATCTTTTTCTCACTAATGGCTTTCTAAGCTGCTTTCCATTCAGCCATCATTCACTGTCCACTGCCATTTTTCTTTAGTTGACGAGCATTTCTTAGTTTTTTTCTTGTCTACTATTACAACTCAGACCCTTCTCAAGGCTTACAAGCTTTTGTGCTCTTTCTGAAATAGTGTTAAGTACCTACAGATGCAGGTGTCTAATAGCATGCTTTTTGATAATAACAGCATGTTATATTCTGCATAATGTCTGTCTGACTAAATTGTTGGGCATTGATAATTTTGGTTGTACCTTGCCTGCACATTAGTTTATTTCGAACCTCTGCTATTCTTTGTTGTCCGGCTTGTTTTCACCTTGACTTAAAATAGGTTTTGATTGTGAGAATGGCATTTTCCTGATTAATCAATTAGTTGATATTCAGTTTGCTTTCATATAGCAGGAAAGAAGCCAAAAAGTATTCACATTTAAGAAGCTAGAATCAGAGAATTTAGCTTTCTTTTATGAAATGTGCTGTTAGTGCACTTATTAGACAAATGACATAAATATACATTGCTGTATAGAATATTACCAGCATTCTTGTGAGTGTGTGACATTGATAGAGTGAAAAAAATACAGAATTTTTGTCATATAATTTGCTGAATACAGATGCCAAGGTTTCTTTCTGCACTGAATGGCGCTTTCCAGGTTTAGCTTTCATTGCACTGAAACTTTAAACAAACACTGGTTTTCTAATGCAGGCATCGTTACTGCATATACTGACAGTTACACTGTTGTTTATTTCTCTTCCTGCCACAAGATGTGGTGTGACCTGGCACTAGACTTACCTCGGGATGTTTTACTCATAAAATCAGAGTATCATCAATAATTAATTCTTAACAGTAATTAGATATCTGAAGAGACAATAATCATTAAATGTGTTTGGAATTCAGCTATTGGAACATAGAGATGAATAAACTTGTCATTGCATAAAGTGTGCATCCTACATGAATTTGTCTCTCACTCTGTGTACATTTATACATCACTGCTGCACCAGTCTCGCCCGACCCTGTACATAGTGTGAATCTGTGGTTTCCTGCTTCTACATCTAACCCTCCACTGACACGATGATGATGATGATGCATTTATGAATGCAGAATGCTGCCTTGTGGGCTTGGGTTTGATTTGGCTCATCTGAGCTCCTAGTAGTGTCTGTACTTGTCAGCAGCATCTTTGAAGAGAGCACATGCGCCTTCTTCTTCTTCCTGTCTTGCCCTGCTAAAGAAAATAGAAAAGCTCGGGAGCACAAACACACGCACAGAGATATTATTTATAGTGACGGCTTTCCAACTTTTTCTGGGAGGCCATGTGTGTTTGACATTTGTTTTACTTATTTGTGAGCTAATGACATGATGCTCAGACTGTCCTACTGTACTAGCACACATGTTTTTTTTGTTAATTTTAAAAGGCTCAGTGCATCATTTTATTCCACCAGTTTCCAGAACCCACATCTCACTATCATGCTGTTTTCCTTCATTATGTTTTCCCAACAGGCTATAGCTCTTCCCCCCATAGCGAAATGGCCGTACCAGAATGGATTTACGTTCCACACGTGGCTCCGCATGGATCCTCTCAACAACATCAATGTAGACAAAGACAAGCCTTACCTGTACTGGTAGGTAACACTGGAACAATTCAATCATGTCCTGTGGCCAGTGAGAACAACCTTTGCCCTTTGTTTGCCATTTTAATAACATTTTATTTGAATATGCTGCAGATAGAATGCAGGAATGGCAGCTTAGCTATGGGAAGTAGTGCATGAAAGGTGGCACTAAGCGAGTGAAGTTTTTGTTGTGGCTGAAACTGATAACGGCCTCAAGATAATGTATTTGAAACCTACTGTATCACTCTACTGAAAAACCTGCAGCCTCCCAGATGAAAAATGGTTGTGCCTCTCCCTCCATTTTATCCTGTTGCTTCATCCTTTGCTTCCCCTCTGAGGAGCAAGTCAAACAAGCTATCTGATCATCTTATTTTCAACCAATGATTAACTTCTGCCAAAAACTATTTTACTCAGCCGGGATCTATTTGTGAGGATGATAACCATGCTGGGCAGGCGAAGAGCTGCTTGAGAGAATCCGCAATAAAAGCTGCTCTTCGGCCCAGTGCCCTTTTAAAAAGAGATTAATTCACTAAATCACATGGAGGAGCCCCATCTCGCTGGGACACCCGCAATGACGGGAAAGTCTGTGAAGTTGAGCAATTGTTGCTTGCTGTTTTAATCATTTTGGATTTCTTTTAAGTGTTCATATTTACCGGACACTATAACCCATGCTGCCCTTAAATGCAAACGGCTTGAAAATGTGCAGCGTTGCTCAGACAGTAAAGTTGCATTTTTTGTGTGTATTTTCCCTTCATTTCTTTTCAGTTTCCGCACAAGTAAAGGCATGGGTTACTCTGCACACTTTGTGGGAGGCTGTTTGATAGTGACCTCATTAAAATCGAAGGGGAAAGGATTCCAGCACTGTGTAAAGTACGACTTCAAACCACAGAAGGTATGCAGGGAACGAACAAACGGAACAGAGTGCACGGTTTTGTAACACAGACAAACCGAAGAACCATGCATTCACATGAAAAATAGAAATCCTTGTAATTAGATCACAGTAATCACATGGCAACATAAAAAATAATCAATCACATGCACACACACAAACACATGTGCACTCAGAATACATTTAGACCTTGCTGTGAGAATGAACTGTCACATCTCAGTTGACTCTGGGGAGAAACACAAAACTAGAAGACGGAGGAAGGAGGGCTATGGGAGTGAAGCATTATCCAATACTCTCAGTCCCTTCCAGGCACCACACAATGCTGAACACATTTCACTCTGAGAGATCTTGTGCCTGTGGACAGTTTGAATTTCTTTCTTGCCCCGGGCATGAATTCTCCACGTTACCTCAACAGACCTCACGAAGACTCAAAAAACCCCTCATTTTAGTTGATTTTACACTCCATTTTTAATACCTGTTCTTTCATGTCTGGAGGAAACCATCATAACCTATTATTATTTCACTGCTTGTAGAGAAAACTAGAAACATAAGTAGGTAAGATCGTAGCTTGAGGGGAGTAAGTCCTGAAATGTGATGGAATTATGCTAACAAGTAGGCACAAAGAGTCTCCCTGGATGTTGACTTATTGATATCATGCTGTGTGTGGTTAATATTCGCCCAAACAGTTTTCAATTACGTGAATAAGTTCTTCAGTGTGTGCATTTTTTTGTTGTTGTTGCAGTGGTACATGGTGACTCTCGTTCACATCTACAACCGCTGGAAAAACAGTGAAATTAGCTGCTTTGTGAACGGAGAGCTGGCTTCCTTTGGAGACATCGCCTGGTTTGTCAACACCAGCGACGTGAGTAGCAACAATGCAAGAACATTCTGTGCTGTTAGCAAACCGTCTTTGACATACGCCTGCAGTGGGTGCTGCCATAAGTTCCTGTAATGTTTTATATCTGCACAAATCCTCATGGATTATTGAATCATCGGAGACTTTGGGACAGTTCTTTGCTTTTCTTGCCAAGAGTTGGATTAGAAAATTCACACCACTCTGATAGCTGTAACGAAGAAGCCAAAGTCAGCTGCAGGTCAGCAGAACTATAATAATGGCTGCAAACGGGGCATGACTGCTAGCCTGACTCTGCAAGGATGTCGATGTGCTCAGCCAAAAATGTTTGCTCCGTGAATCATTTACAGTTTGGATTTGCAATGACTAAAGACACATAAAACAGGTTAGTTAGTGAGGTTTAGAAATGCTGGTAGGTGGATTTTGTTACCGTTCAGAGTCGGGCTGTGTAATTCCAGTCTAGCCTGCAGGCTTTTATTTCAAATTCAAAGTGGTATCAGCTATTTGTATTTCACAAAATGCTGAACTACTTCTTTAAATAGGTCATTTCTGTTGATGAGTGTGTTCTGTGTCTGTTTGGAAAGCGCTAACATCTGTGGTTATAATTTCACATGCGTTGGTGCACATAACAGATTTCTTGTCAAATATTAATTTCATAACAAAAAAACAGATATCACACTCATATCTCCGTAGCTTTCAGACATCTGATCTCATTCGATGCTCTCAGACAGATTGGAGGTGAAACGTCCATCTTTTAGCTTGAAAAGTTCAGTGAAAATGACTAAATGCACCCCCTGTGCATTGACACATCACCGTACGAACTCTGTCACAGTCCACATGATTGCTTTCTGTCATGCTGGGATATGATGTTCAATCAAATTTTGTTTGGAATGAAAATGTTTCCACTGCGTCGTATAATCCTCTGGATGTGTCAGAAAGCAAATTAGCTTCCTGATTGAGACGTGGTCTCATCATTCTCAGTGCTCAAGCTTGTGCCTCACTGACCAAGACCAGAGGACGATGGAATATTATTAGTGTGCTCATAGTCTGAGGCTGTCTTTTGCCATTTATAGCTTCTGTTAACACAAATGTGCCTCTCCCCTCTGTTCTTTCTTGCTATTTTTGGTCTTGTTTATCCATCCTTCCTGTCTTCATTCTTTAATTCCTCCCTCCTTTTATATCTTTTTGTCACCTTTCTGTTTTTTCCTTTTTACCTCCCTCCCTGCATCCTCCTGCTGCAGACGTTTGACAAGTGTTTCCTGGGATCGTCTGAGACGGCAGACGCCAACCGTGTGTTCTGTGGACAGATGGGGGCAGTTTACCTGTTTGGAGAAGCTCTCAGCGCTGCTCAGATCCTAGCCATCTATCAGCTGGGTCCGGGCTACCAGGTTGGAAAGCACAAAACCTGAGATGTCTATGCAAGATTTTCATTGAATATTAATGTATAACAATTGATTGAATGTTTTATCATAGTAAGAAACTTTAATCATTGTAAATTAGCAGAAATTTCTAGGGATTTTCAGTTGTAATATCTTGGAGACACACTTGCTGTAGTTGCTTATAAGAAGTGTTAATCATCTTGTGAAGTCAGTAAATAGTCTGTGTTTAAGTTATTTGGACTCTTTGTTAAATATCTGAATGCCATAAGCAGTAAACAGCAACCAAGAAAGTTGGCGACCCTACAAGCTCTGCTGTCTTTGCTGTTATAGTTCATTTTGAATGTGAACAATGAAGCAAAGTATTAATTAAACTGATTATTGTTGGATGCAGCATGTTTGCATGAGAATACATTAGTCTCAATTATGACGTTACCTTGGTTACTGTTTGATCTTTGAGCCTTTAGTAATTTAGTAAGACGCTTGGTACATAAAAAGAGATACTGGTTGCTACTTCTTTTTTGGATGATACCTTTCACTAAATCCCCCACACCTCCTCTCCTCATTTTCTGTCTTCTTGCCCAGGGCACATTCAAGTACAGGGCTGAGAGCGACTTGCTGTTTGCGGAGCATCATAAGACCTTGCTGTACGATGGCAAGCTGTCTTCTAGCATTGCCTTCACTTACAACCCTCGAGCCACAGATGCCCAGCTCTGCCTTGAGTCCTCCCCCAAGGACAACGCCTCCATTTTCGTCCACTCGCCCCATGCACTCATGCTGCAGGTAATTGTTCCCTCAGTGCGGCGTTTAGCATGGCTAGCATATGAGAGCCGTTCCTCTTGGAGTTGGGGTTGGCGCAGCTCAGATTCCCATTATTTTACTTTAACCTAAAGTCACCATGTTGCAATGACATTAAAGCAATGTCACTGCAAATTCATTCACCACCTGTACACCTGCTCCTCCCCTCCCACTGTTCCTTGTGTACTGCTCTTTACTCTTTCTTTCCTGGCGCGCGATAATGAAAGTGGCCCAGTTGGCATCTTTTCATTTTAATAGCCTCATTAGGGCAGAGTTGCAAATGTGTCGAGCCAGCCAGACCGCTGCAGCTGCTAAAAAATGCCACGCTGGTGCTCTAATTATAAAATTGGCTTTCTCCGTGAGATTTAGTTTGTAACTGCATCCGAGTAGTTGTGGGTTTTTCTTTTTGGGAGGAGGTGGTGGTGAACTTTTGCAGAAATTTTCCATATGCTTCTTACCAATACACGCATTTCACATCATGCAAACATGTGCAAAACAACACCGGAACATACCACACACACACACACACACACACAGAGTAGTTTCTTCGCTCACGTCGAGTTTTCTTCTCTCAAGCACTAATTGAGTTTTCTCTCATGGCCTCTCATCAAAGAACATGCTTTGTTTCCTTTGTGGGGGAGGATTTTGGTGCCACATAAACATACGCTGCCTCCACGACACAAGCACACCCACTCCCTGTGAAATATGAATGAATATGTGACCTACTGTATGTTTTCAGCTTTTCTATGCCATGCTGAATAAAGCCAATCCTATAGAGACGGAAAGGATTTTTGAACCCGCTTCTGGTGTCAAAGCATACAAATAAACGGGTTCAGCAGAATACTAAGAAGCATACGAGTTTTGCCAAAGTTTCAACATTTTCAGGTGCTCGTCAAGAAAAGAAAAATATGTAGCAATTGGCTTTTCTGATCATGAATTATTGTGCACTGAGCAACTTGAGTTTATTCCAAAATCTACAAAAATATAGCATAGGGTGATTATAATTTGTACATGGTGTGGTTATATGACAAAATATGAGCATTTTGTTCTCGTTTGACTGTGCAGTTGCGCTCAAATATGCCAATACATGGAAGTAAATTATGTCACATCCTTGTGATTCTCTGAACAAACATCTGTGTGACCCATATCCATCTTAAATGGGGCCATATATGTCTGTGTGTTTCTGCAGGACGTGAAGGCTGTGGTTACTCACTCAGTCCAGAGTGGCATACACTCTATCGGCGGTGTGCAGGTCCTCTTCCCTCTGTTTGCACAGCTGGATTATTGCCAGCCTTCCAGCCACGAGCTGGACACCTCTGTCTGGTAACGCACACATACACAAAGCTAGTGCAATGAGCAATCAAAAGATGTTTGCCTTGTATCTTTACGCCATTGAGTGTGTGTTTAAGACATGTTGTGTAATAACAGGGCTGCACGTTCAGCAATTTTTTGCTTCAATCAATCAATCAGAGTTTATTTCTATAGCACTTTTCATACAAAAGTAACACAAAGTGCTTAACAAAGTGCTTGGGGGTAGCAAATCTGCTGTTGCTGCAACTGTAGAAATGTTGTCACTTCTGTGCTGAGAATATACACACATTTTAAGCTGTAGCAACTGAATGGGTCAATATATAATTGAGGGACTTTTGAAGTCTGTGGGATATATCTTGCAGACATTTTTATTTTAAAAAAAGTTTTTATGTTCATTATGATCATGTCTTTACAAATTCTATAATTATTTATTATGGAAACAAACACTTATGAAGAATAAATGGCTGGGTATCACTAAAATGTCAACTAAATAGCCTTCCAAATTTAATAACAACCACCTTCTAATTAGCTAAACAATAATAAAATGAGCCTATTCAAAAATCTATTGATTATCTTCTTTTTATTAAGTTGAGATAATCATGATAGATATTTCTTTTTGGCAATATATCAAATTTTATGTGGTGAATAACAAATTGTATCTGTGTCAGAGAAATCACTTTCAACTAACTTACCCATTACAAAAACACCTCTCAAGGAAGTGTGTTAATTCCAGATCACATGACCTGCTCCACGTGATGTCATTTCCTCCTGAAGAAAAGACTGGCAAGAAGCCAAGGCTTTCAGAGTTATTTAATATAAAGTAGTGTGTGAATCTAGTGTGGATTTATCACATGTCAACAGGTTTACTACAATATCTTTAAGTAACTTTCAATTTTACTCATTTGTATACATGATATTTGGAAGAATCTTTCTCTAAAACGCCCTGTGGTGTTTGGTTAGAATATAAGAAATGTTGATTTTAGGCCTGAAAACAGCAAAAATGTCAGCTATGATACCTGTCAACTATGTTACAGTAAGTCCTAGAGTTATATATTGACCTGAATAATATATGATTCTAGTCATGTACTAAGTATTATAAGCCACTTCGCAGATGAAATGCTGTAAATATGAAGATTTGAATGTGTTCAAGGCATGATCTATTTGAATTTTCACCTTTTTCTCTTGGATTACTGTAAAGAATTTGTGAGATATTAATGATACACTGGAATTTCTTTGCTATGCTAGTCTTAATTAGCATTATAGAAAGCTAAAAGAAAGGTTCCCAACATCAGATGTCATGTTTTACTTCTAAAGCGCCGTGTGATTGCATTTGCTACCCTCGAGGTGACGCTAACTAGAATCTGTTCTCGCAGCACAATGAGGACACAACACCCTCATTCAATCACATTTCATGTAGGATATGCCCTTGACAGTCAGGGCTTTGTCAGCAGCTTACATAGATTATTGTCACTGTCTAACTTGCACTCTCTCTCTCCCTCTTTGTCACTGTTTGTTTGGCTCCTAGCTGCACTTTGCTGTCCTTTGTGATGGAGCTCTTGAAGAACTCTGTGGCTATGCAAGAGCAAGTCCTGGCCTGCAAAGGCTTTCTCGTCATTGGCTACACTTTGGAGAAGGTGAGACAAACACAAATTGGCTCAGCTGGCAGAGAAATACACGAGAGAGCTATCTTCCCGTAGCGGTAGCTGCACTCTTTGTGACCCCAGCACAGCAATAAGGCTGATTGTGATTCTCTTCCGTTGCAAATACACTGACGTAGACACACAGCAACACATAATACGAGACACTCTGTTTTCCCTTGACTGTGTTTGGAGGTCACAGCTGGTTTGAGTGCTTGTTAGGCAGAAGAGGAGCTCCTCCTCGTTTTTCTCTGCATGTGTCCTTTCCCTCCCCTTCTCATGTTGCAACTTTTTTTTTATTACCTTTCTATGGATTTTTTTCACCTCCAATGATGGACCTCTGTGCCTCCAGTCTTCCAAGGTGCATGTGACGCGGCCCGTCCTGGACATTGCACTGGCCTTTTCACGATACCTTAGCAACTTGCAGAATGGCATCTTGCTGCTCAAACAGCTGTGTGACCACATTCTGTTCAACCCTGCCATCTGGATCCATGCCCCTGCCAAGGTAACAGGACTGCCCACCTACACAGCACTGCGTTAAGTTTGCATTCGGTTAAATTTATAAAAAGGAAGAAATGACTTTTCACTTGTAGAATGAATAGATTTGTGTGTTCTGTTTACATCTGCTGCTCATTGATGTGCAACCTTATGCAGACTACTATTCTTCTGTGTGCTCTTGCCCTAGATTTTATTTTCAGTGTTTGAGAGTTCAGCATGGAGTTCAAGGTTATTCCTTCACCTGTGACTCAGTGATTGCTATTTAAATGAGAATGTCTTGCCTAAACCCTGAGGGACTTAGAAGCATCCACTTTTTCCTCAAAGGAATGGAAAGCTAGGACACACTAAAATTGGATTATTCCACTCAAACTGCACTCGAGCTCAAGTTTCCTTTAACCTTTCAGGTGCAGCTGACGCTCTACACCTACCTGGCGACGGAGTTCGTCAGCACAGTCACCATCTACAATGCCATTCGCAGGGTGGGCACCGTGCTGCAGGTCATGCATACACTAAAGTACTACTATTGGGTTATCAACCCTCAGGACCGCAGTGGAGTCATCCCCAAAGGCATCGGTGAGACTGCACAGAATGGAAAAATATGTTGTTTATACTGTGTAATGTGGTGTTCTTTTCTTACACTCCTTTCACATTTGTATACAGGATGTGCTTATAAGTGTAGATGTCACCTGCACATGTTCTCATTTCCTCAAAAATATGAATTCTCACATATGAAACGCAAACTGCACTCGTTTTCCCTCACTGAAAGTCCCTCAAGTGGCAAATCAAAAGCAAAACTTAGCTTCTACGAGTGAAAGAGATCACCTTGTAGTTTCCTACCACATTCAACAGTTATTACATGCTGTCTGGGTTTTCAGATGGTCCAAGGCCAAACCACAAGGAGATACTGTCCTTGAGAGCCTTTCTGCTGCTGTTTGTGAAGCAGCTCATTATGAAGGTAAGCGTCGTTAACTCCTGCAGAACCTGCGGTTCTCCTTAGATGTCAGCTGGGTGATTGAAGACTTAACTCATCATTACATCTGTCTGTTGGTAAATAATATGCTGTGCAGTTAATGATGCATGGGGACACTCGATTTCTTTAACTCTTTGTTGAAACGAGCAAGTGTGAAAATGCAAGCAAACACTTCCATGAGTGGATATTATGTGAAAACGTCCGCATGTTTTCGTTTTGTTGACTTCTACGTAGAAACGGATAAATGCTAGATATATAATGCTCTATTTTTCTACCTGTTTTTATTAATATAACCGCTTTAGTTGAAGTAGTTTCTTAAAATCAAGGCCAGAATTAACAGATATTATGCAGAAATATCCTTGTCTTTTAATTTTATTGAATTTTAGGTAGAAACTGATAATTTTGAGTGATATAAACACTACCGTTCAAAAGTTTTGGTGTCACCTTGGCAATTTCATGCTTTCAATGAAAACTCACACTTTTATTCATGTGCTAACATAATTGCACAAAAGTTTTCTAATCGTCAACACCATTAGCTAACACAGTGTAGCATTAGAACACAGGAGTGATGGTTGCTGGAAATGTCCCTCTGTACCCCTATGGAGATATTCCATTAAAAATCAACCATTTCCAGCTGGAATAGTCATTTACCACATTACCAATGTCTGGGCTGTATTTCTGATCAGTTTAATGTTCAAATCTTCATAGAAAAAAAACTGCTTTTCTTTTAAAAATAAGGACATTTCTAAGTGACCCCTAACTTTTGAGTGGTAGTACATGTCTGTCTGTTTTTGTCAATATAACCTCTTTAGTTGAAGTAATTTCTTGACCTTAAACCCAGAATTAATGAACAAAGATGTAGAAATATCCTTTTCTTTTCCCTTTGCTGACTTTCATGCAGAAACTGATAAATGTCAGATATATATTGCTATATATCTCCACCCACCTGTTTTAATATAACCGCTTTAGTTGAAGTAGTTTCTTAAAATAAAACCCAGAATTAATAGATATTCTGCAGAAATATCCTGATCTTTTCCTTTTGTTGACTTCTTGGTTGAAGCTTATAAATGTCGTATATATATATATATATATATATATATATATATATACACACATATGTGTGTTTTTAAAAAAAAATCAGTTTAACCATAATAATAATAATATTTGAAGTAGTTTCTTGAAATCAAACCCATAATTAATGAACAAATATGTAGGAATATCCTCATCTTTTCCTTTTGTTGACTTTTAGGTAGAAACTGATCAATGTATTGCTATATATTATCACCTGTTTTATCAGTATAACCACATTACTTGAAGTCGTTTTGTAAAATCAAACCCAGAATTATTAAACCGATATGTAGAAATATTCTCATATTTTCATTTTGTTGACTTTTAGGTAGAAACTGATAAGCTTGAGATATATATAGCTATATATTTCTGCCTGTTTTATCAATATAACCACGTTAGTTGAAGTAATTTCTTAAAATCAACCCAGACTAACATTTTGTCGTACTAACAAAGTTGTAATCGATTGTACCTCATCTTCAAACCTTGTTTTGATGTAAAGAACAACACATTAGTGAAACTATCTGTGCTATTATATTGCAGGATCACGGAGTGAAGGAAGACGAGCTACAGAGTATCCTCAACTACCTCCTTACCATGCACGAGGTAGGCGTGCTGCTCATGAAGCAGTTTCACAGCAAACAAAGGCCTCACCACCAGATGGCAACAGAATACCACTCTGCTCTCCACCATCTGATAGACAGAGCAAGAGCAAGCAATTCCTGTTGCTAAAGGGAACATAACTATTCCTCATTATTTTTCCAACTCTGCCGGTTTGAGGTCGTGACAGAAATGGGTTTGTTTACATTGGAGTGATGCTGGCAAACGGATCATTCTGATCAATCAGTAACACAGTAAACCTAAAGGGTGATTACAACACTGCCTGGAAACCACCATCATGTAGCAGCCTTTCATTTTACAGATAACACTGTGATTCTTTAGTCCCCATGTATGTGATTTGTTCCGTGTATAACTGCTGCTGCTGTCACTACTGTACAATGGAGGAAGAAAGACTTCTAAAATTTTACACAGTCTGAAATATCATGAAATATTTTTTGTGTTTCAGAAGGTGTGGCTGCATCTGACAGACGCAAACAAATGCAACTGATGTTTTTTGTTTGTTTACAAGAAAAACTAACAAAACTAAATTCTGCCAAAAATGACCCAATACTCAAAATTTCTTATTTTTATAGAACAAATCAGTATTAAATTTTGAATAGCTTTTTTAGGATTTGTTTAGTATTATGGCTGTGATTGCACTAAAAGAAATTGCACTTCAGGAGTCTACCTAAGAGTGATTCTTCATGCAATATACATGCAAACGTATGGGGTGTCAGAAAACTTTTTTCCACTGCTACACCGCAGGAGGAGAAATATCATTGACGGACTAGATGTGTATTTGCTTTGATATTTAACTTAAATAGACGATTAACTATAAACTTGGAATTTCGTATTAAAGGTGTTCTTTTCAAAACTTTACACTGCCTGTCTTGCATACGGCAATAATTTTAATTCTCTTCTTTCATGTTGGACAGGATGACAACCTCATGGACGTACTGCAGTTGCTGGTCGCTCTGATGTCTGAACATCCTGGATCCATGGTGCAGGCCTTTGACCAGCGAAATGGGATTCGGTAAAAACCAACATTTTCATTGCTGATGTGTTTGCTTCTGCTTTTCCTCAGAATACAGTTGGTCAGATTTGAAGCTAATCATGAAGTACACTAGCCTTCAAAAGTTTGGGGTCACGCAGGCAATTTCGTGTTTTCCATGAAAACTCACACTTTTATTCATTGCTAACATAACGACACAAAGGTTTTCTAATCATCACTTAGCCTTTCAACACCATTAGCTAACACAATATAGCATTAGAACACAGGAGTGATGGTGGCTGGAAATGTTCCTCTGTACTCCTATGGAGATATTCTATTAAAAATCAGCCGTTTCCAGCTGGAATAGTCATTTACCACATTAACAGTGTCTAGATTGTATTTCTGATTCATTTAATATTATCTTCATAGAAAAAAAAATGATTTTCAAAAATAAGGACATTTCTAAGTGACCCTAAACTGTTGAACAGTATTGTATTTACCACACATTAAATTTTGGAAAATATACCTGCTAGCTGTTGTTTGGTTAATTTAAGAGATTATCAAATTCTATTTTGAAAGTGGAAATGTTTTTTTTTAATGTTTTTTTTTAAAAATTATTTTAATTTGCCTTTTTTCCCCCCCACAGTGTGATTTATAAACTTTTGGCCTCAAAAAGTGAGGGAATAAGAGTCCAGGCTCTGAAGGTCATGGGCTACTTTCTGAAACACTTGTCACCAAAGTAAGTAGCTAAAATCCCCGTCAGGTTTTTCTCAAACAATACAAGATGTAGTAGTAGAAACTTGAATTTTGCTTGGTGTGTATCACAGCTGTAAATGTAAATGGAGGCACTGGTTTTACATTAAGTGATGAAATAATTGGAAGCGATCGGTGCTACATTTTGATGCCTTTGATGATACCACATGAGCTACAGTTTCCTGAACAGCAGAGTTGCTGGTATGACTTCTGGCTAGTTGGATCTTTAATGTAAATCGTCCCAGCTCGTTCTTTCTCCACATGTCCTTAGTAGTCTATTTGTTGATTAAAGGGAAAAAAATCACTCAAAAAAGGAGAGAATTCGGCTTTCTTCCCTCCAAGTTTCCTTTTCATATTTTTCAGTTTTATGTAGGTCTTAAACTTTTGAAAACAAAGTTGCGTGTTCTGTGATATTATCGGTTGCAAAACAGCTGTGGAACATTGCTGCACACAGAAGAACCTAATTACATGGCTAAATTTAAAAAACTGTTTTGAAACAGTTCCCGTTAACTTTGTTTATCTCGCTGCAGGCCTCGCTGTCAAAATAATCTGAAATAACTAAATAATAACTAAATAAACCAATAAGCAAAAGAGCAAAGATAGCTGTCTGGCTGTATTTTGTCTCGGTGTTGCTCCTTTGGGTGTGAATACTTGCTAAGGCTGATGAGTGTTCGCTCTGTGCTAATGTGCGAGTTCAAGTAACAACTCTATTCCGTTCTTGGCAACTGTTATTAAGTCTTGTGGTCCAGATGCGAGAATGCTTGTTAAACTATCTGCAAATAGTTCACAGTTTTCGTGGCAGAGCTACAAAGCAAAAATTGGAGCTGATGAATGATCAGAGATGAAAGCTACAAAGAACTTCCAGTGAAAAACTGCTGTTACTCAGTCGGCAGGGATTCTCTTTTACATTTCCTTCATGTCAAATGTGACCCCGAAGCTCAACAGATTTAATCAGAGACTCCAAATTTTGCCCTTTCAATTTCTCTAATTTTATTATTTGTCCTTTTTTTTTTTTAAAACAAGATTCAGTATAAACTTTGAAATAAAAATGAGCGTTATGGTTGTTGAATTGTTTCCTATGAAGCTAGTTTTGTAAATAATTTTCCAGTTTACAAAATGAAATGCATTATTTTGTGATACAGTAATAGTTTAAGTGAATACCAGTGTTTACTGACCTTATTACTTTGTGATCAGGAGGAAGGCTGAGGTCATGCTGAGTCACGGCCTCTTCTCTCTGCTCACTGAACGCCTGATGCTCCACTCGGCCCAGTTCTCCATGACAACCTACAATGTGCTCTTTGAGGTCAGTCTGCCTACGTTCACACTCCAGGCTAATACCTGCAGGATTGAAGTGACCTTCATAGACAATCATGACACTCAATAATAACCCTGTTTGTTAAATTGCACAGGAGTGTTTATTTTATTGTGTATACTATGTGTGTGTGTTTGGGCCTTATTATCTAATCTTTGTCAAATGTGAAAATTTAATGACTCGCACAAAATAATAAATCGGCCGGCCTACCTACAGAAACTTCACTCGACAATTTTTCAGAAATGCGATCGTGAAACACACACACAGCCCTGTGTTTTGTTTCTCTGTTATTGTTAAGGCTTATGCAGACATTTGTGACTCGAATCCCCTCTCTGTCCCCCGGCAGATTCTCACAGAGCAGATCTGCACTCAAGTGATCCATAAACAGCATCCGGACCCCGACTCCACTGTGAAGATCCTCAACCCACGTAAGTGCCTCCTCTGCGCCACACTACTGTCCTAAATCATCCGCCTGCAGCGTACCCTCTGCATACCTCCAGCTCCATGCTGCAGGAGGATATTCCCCGTGGAACCGTGCGATCGCTATACGCCGTCAAACAAATGAAGCGCATAAATTCTGCAGCCGGAGCGTATTTTCATACTACTGAGGCTCAGATGTAAACCTAACACAAGGATGGTGCAAACATTTTGTGTGGCAAATATACACACATAAGGAGTGATAAATGTAGGGAAATTTTAATTATGCTTCAGTTTGTTAAAATGTTTCACTTGTGTAAATAATTCAATCAATTATTTGATTATATTTAAGTGATTTATATATTTTAAAGCATTTTAAAAATCTAATTGTTTAAAAATAATACTTAAAATGTATTTGTTTCTCACAGATTAAAGTGTGCTGTGCACTTTACGATCAGACTTATTACTATCTTTGTATGAGTGCTATAATTAAACTAGTTGCATAGATGATAATATATAACTATTAGGACATTGCTTACTATTATTACATGCTTATTTATGTCCTGGCACAAAAAGCAAGCAATACATTTAAACACACACACACAAACCTCTGTATGTGTATGCATCGCTCTGTATCATTATCATATATCACTCTATGCTCCCACACTTTCAAACTACAGTCTGTGTATTTTCATTTGTTTTTTTTCTGCCAGCGAATGCTCGTTTTTTTTTTATATGCAGCAAAATAACAAGCTGAAATGGTGGCTTTGATCAGTGTTCCCATTCAGTGTTTTCAGACTGTTACTTACCTCCAATTTCACGTCAGCTCACAAAAATCTTTTCATGTGTTGAAATCTTAAGTATTCATTTCAACTAAGAAAAGAAAACATGCCACGCTCTTTTCATACGGCTGCTTCCTCCCACACATGCACATGCACACATAAAAGTGTGCATAAAATGCACACAGCTTTAATCAGTTTGAAATCCAAGCACTTGGTATAATCACAACCAAGGTTTACTTCCAACCAACCTTAATCTGACAAGGTCTTGGTTCAGTCACACATTGATTATCTTAAGCCTTTATTGTGTTAAAAACTCTCCTACCCAACCATCCCAGACAGGCGGTATATATCATAGAAACCTTGTATGGGTTTGTGCATGTGAGTGCATTCTGTGGAACACAGAGCGGTGGTCTGTTTCTCCTTTGCCGTGTATTCTCTTGATTTAATCTGCGACAAACTCCCAAAATGGCCCCCTGATTGCAGTCTTTAGTAACGTCAGAGCCAATCAAACAAACCGAGGAAGTACCGTTTCCCTCAAATTAACTCAAGGGAAAAGAACCAAGAGCAAATGGAAAAAACAGGGGAATACGCCATCCCTCCATCCTCATTCCCGGTACATGCTGGGGTAATTTTCTGGCGGTAAAGGTTCAGCGACTCATAATTTGAGTGACTAAGGCGTAGAAACAACACAACTGTCTGCCGGGGCAAAGGGGCATCGGTTAGCGCCAAGGTCTGAAGAGACAAGTGAAATCCAAGCCCTACAGTCTCCCTACTCAGAGCAAATGGACACTGACATTGTCTAGATAATTCATCTAAACAGTCAGTCTCTTTGGTTTAACCGAAGCCAAACCTTCCAGAAGACTCGGGCTCTCCTGTTTGAAACAATACCAAAACCATTACAGTATGATAAAGATCAATGGTGCGGACGTTCTATCCTCCTCTGGTCTGTTTTTCTTACCACAGGGGCAGATTTTCAGGTGTGTACAGCCGGGAGTTCGGATAGTTTGTGACACAATGATTTGCACATGTTGAGACCAATGTATGATACAGTTGTTGATTTGTGCAGTTTCCCCTTCCGCTTCCCCAAGACGTTTCATATCCAAACAGAAACGCTGGAAAATTCCAAATTCAGCTTTTGGTTTATAAGCCTTGAAAATGCAGTCTACTGTAATGTATTGTATTACAAAATGAACAAACCAGACATGGTGTTTTAATATTTTCTGGCACTGATATCTTCTCTTTTTTTTTTCAACTCTATAAACATTTTTCATCTCAGACTCTAAACAGAACGTGTGTTTTTCTGTTCCAGAGATTCTGAAGGTAATAGCTGCTCTCCTGAAGAACTCCCCCCTTCCCCCGAGAGCATGGAGGTGCGCAGGGTCTTTCTGTCAGACATGATCAAACTGTTCAACAACAGCCGCGAGAACCGCAGGTACGAATTCGACCACTTCATAGGATAGAGAAGCACATCACCCAGCAGTCCACGCCGTGTTTACATGCCGGCGGGATTCACACTCGCAGCACCTTCTCACAGCACTTTGTTGTTCCAGGAGCCTGCTGCAGTGCTCGGTGTGGCAGGAGTGGATGCTCTCGCTGTGCTTCATCAACCCGCGAAACAACGAAGAGCAGAAAATCACAGAGATGGTGTACGCCATCTTCCGCATCCTGCTCTACCACGCCATCAAATATGAGTGGGGCGGCTGGCGCGTCTGGGTGGACACCCTGTCCATCACCCACTCCAAGGTCAGAGTGCTCATTAGATCCACACACACACGGGTTGAACACAGATTTGTTTTTTTCTGTGTGAATCTTCCTTATCTGTTTCTCTTTTTATTGCATTTTTTTTTGCATTCAGTCTCAGTTTCTCTTCCTTTTAACCCCGCACACTCTTCATCCCTTTGCAACAAACACACTCCCATTTTGCATCAGGATTGTCGGCCTAGACGTTCACTACACAACTGTAACTGTAACCCTCCTCCTCAGTTTTATTCCAGCCAAACAGACAGCGATATTCAGTTAAAGCCATCAGCGCTGTCACCCATATGTTTAGCTTAAGAAATTAGAGAGCATTATCGTTCAACTCTAACTTGCAGAGCAGGCTTGCATGGTAATTGAGCTCTGCCTCTCAGTGCCCATCAGATTAAACTATGGAAGCTATATAGTGATTATAATTTAAAAGCTAGTTGCAGTATAAACCAATTGCAATGAATCCCTTCAGCCCTTCCTTTCTTTATTTATGTATGGAGTCTCTCTGTTTCACGTTGCACAGATAAAAATAAACTTCTGGCACTTCTTATTTCCAAAAACTTGAATTCAAAATAGTGCTTTAGAAATTCAGTGTTGATATCGCATTACGCTACTCTGTTCCAGAGCAGTGAAGTAATTGAGGCTGGTGTCAGATTGTGGTCTGGGGGGTTTTTAAGCCTGGCAGATTGAAAGTTGAGTTAAAGAAGTGCGTGTGATATGAGACGCTTCACTGTAAGGTAAGGTGAGGTGCTGTGAGCGCTGGCGTCCAATAGGGGGCACAGAAAGACTGCCGGGGAGACTGGCAGTGTGAAGGCAGCAATTAGCAGGACGCTGTGTGTTGTATGCGGGATGTTCTGAAGTCCAGACGTCTCTCCACACCTCTGTATGCTGCAGAACTGTCCTCTAGATGCACTGAAAATAAAACGCACATATAAAAGCCATGGGAAATGATCTACCCTGGATAATATTTGATGTAAGATGCGGGAAGGAAATTCTGCTAAATCTGCTACAGTGCAGTGATGGTGAAACTGTAACATGTCTTTACTGTATTGTTCTGTCACTGCATCATCGTTTCAATATTTAGAACAAAATATGCTATTTTCTTAGACAGTGCCAGTACAAATGTGTGCTGAGATTTTGACTGTTTAAAAAACCATGTAGAATTAACGCCATGGTGTGTTGCTGTCTCATTTTGCAACTAACTAATGTCTAGTCTCTTTTTGTGCAGAAATTGTTCTTTGTACACCACAGGCTGTTATTGCCTTTTTCCTGTAATTGTACAAGATTAATGCTGTTTCTTCTTGACTGCAGCTACAATACCATGCAGCAGAATTTTACACATACGATGTGTGTAAATAAACCAGTGTAAGATGTGAGATATACACACACAAGTGCAACCACAGTGCAGGGACCCGCCGGTGAATCGAATAGTTGCAGCGGGTGCTAGCCACCAAGATACATGCATCTGCTATAAAAAAGCTAAAGAAACTCAATTGCAATTTTATTGTCCCGTTTGATAGATTTCCTGCCACCTTTGTAGCACCAAAGCTGTTTGTCACTGTTGCTCTCTCCTCCCACTGCTGCAGGGCTGTGTGTGTGTGTAGGTGTGTGTCTGTCTGTGTGTGTGTCTGTGTTTCAGTGAATGTGAGTTAGCAGGCACATTTTCTCTTTGCCCTCCTTCTCTCTTGGGCTCCAGCAAGCCCTTTTCTCCGAGCCCATTGAATATTCATCGGAACTGTGTGAGAACAATCAGAGAAACAAGGCCTCATAAATACAACCCGCCCACTGGGAGCCTCTTGATAAGTGCATATATGCATTCACAAATGCATATTTGCACACTTCCCCTTTACAACGACTTTATCATTTAGTTTGCCTTGTATCAACCACAGCAGAATTGTCAGCTTGGTATGTATAGAGATGATATGCCTCGAGCTGTACGCGTGTTTTCACTGCTTGTTGAGAGTTGTCTCTGACTCATACTCTGTTAATGAATTCTGTTATTTGTCTGCGACATACATTGCATACATATATATTTTCATCATTGGTTCCAGAATCCAAGGCATAGGCATTGGTGTCCAGCTACAAAAAAGTCAAATATTTTTTATTTTGAATTTCTTATTTCTGGGACGATGTTTCTGCCATCAGGGTTTATATTTTGGACATGTAGTAAAAGCAATAGTAGACTTTAATACTTCAAATTTTAGCACAGTTCATAGTATATTTGTGTCGGTAGCCTATATATACCCTTTAACTGCCGCTTGGCGAAAAAATGGGTGCAATTGGGAAATTGATGAACAGTTTTAAAGCAATATCTTGACTGGGCAGAAAAGCAACAGATTTTTGGGTTTTACCTTTTTGCTCTTGCCGTAAAGCTTATTTTAATAATTACTGTTGACTTATCGGTTTCAAGACTTGAAATCTGTCTCCATTTTTTTGTCTTTAGACTAACACCTGGATGGATATAAAACTGATCTGGTTGCGGTTTTTATGACATGTTCACATTTCTGGCTTTTAAACAGTATTTTATTGATGGAGGCCAGAAGCAGGATGAGCAACAATACTTTCCATACTTGTAGTTGTGACTTTTCTTTCTTCCCTTGTCAGCACATCAGTATGAAGTTATTCATAACTGACACATACAGACAATTTTCTTACTTACTGTACACTGGCAAAGAGTGCAATAGTAAAAGGCACCAACACTGTGTGGAGAAGAAAAGATGTGATGGAATGAGAAAATCTGTATTCAGATTCTGTGTGTCTGTGGTTTGTATGCATATAGAAGTCATTTATTAGCAAGTGAGCCTATCTGCATGTGCGCCTCCTAACAGACAGATGTTCCTGCAGGTGGGCACGCTGACACAACAGCCCTCCCACCCTCGGCCCACACGCCCCACCCAAGGTGCCCCTCGTCCATCTCTGCACACAAATCAGTTTGAGAACAAGGAGATCTCCAAAAGAGGGAGATTGGGGCGTGAAGGTCCCCCTGCCCTTCACGTTCCCGCTGTCGGCTAACTTCATTACACCTGTCAGACACTTTACTGCAAAAAGGAATGTGAGAAAACAGATCATTGACAAAATCTAATACACATGGAGGTGTTTGAAATCTTTAATTAAACTCCAAATTTAACTATTTAGTATTTTGGAGTTGGCGATGGGGTGCTAATCGTTAGTTAAGCCATACACTCTGCTTCTCCTGGAATTATTGAGACATTATCCTCCCAGGTCTCAAGCTGTTGTTCCAGGCAAAGAGTTTCAGGCAGATGCATTGACAAGTGGACAAAGGAAGAAGGTTAGAAGCAAATGTTGGATAAAAGCAGTGCTGCCTATGCTATGCTATCCAGCGGCTAAAATTTCCCAAATTTCAGTCAGTGTATTTGATATGCTGTGTTGTAATTCTAAAAGTGAAATGTACAATGATCAAATGGTGGAAATCCTACACATTTATCAGATTTCAGTGCATTTTCTCTCCACTAGCTTGTCTCCCCATGGTTATGATAAAAATTACAGATAAACTAACTACACATCACCGCATCAGGTGGGCAGGAGAAAACCAACAAGAAAAAATGTTTTAACAAGAAGTGAGAAAGGAAGATATCGTGAACAAGAGCAAAACCGCACGAGCAGGGCAGCGGTAGCAGATGACATTGATTTTGGAGGAGGAATTGCATTTAGCTAATCGGATTAGAGCTATGCTGCCCTCCCTGTTTCCCCTTTGTTTTGTGGTTGCTCTCTATCGGTGATCTAAACGGGGACTCCCAGGCTCCTGCTATGGGGGGTCTCCAAAGATTTCGCCACTCTGACCTACTGTAACAGGTTGTGGTGTTTATTTTGGAACTGATTTACAGCACAATCATGGGAGCAAAGCAAGTTCTGGGTCTTTTCTTAATTTGTCTCGTTTTAGAAATGTGATCGCTGTGTGATGCATCCAGGTATGTTTGACCGCAGGAAAGTCAGAGATTTTATTTTCAGAATTTTCACTGATGCAGCATTTATCCTGTCGAAGTGCTGTCATCTGCGATCTTGCTATTAAGTTTTGCAATGTCTTTTTGTTTATAATAGTGTGTCTCCTTTCAAAGCATTTCAGATCTTTTGTGTATTCTGGCCGTGCTGCAGCCAGTTAATACCATGTTACCTGTCACATTAGAAAAGCCCACCATGTTTTTGTACATTACCATAACATTTTTCCATAACCCACTAAGGCCAGACCGAGTCATGCAGTAGAATGAAATTAGATTAGATCAGCGCAGATGTCTTAGCCACCCAAGGCACTTTCTATATATTGTAGCAAGGCTAAACGCTCTTTTAAAAACCACAGAGACATATACTACCTCTGTCTAATGGTAACTGGATCTGTTACAGAGCCCCATTTAAGGCCAGCATACATCATCTTAATGTACAGACTGCATCCTGAATCTATGACGTTATGCGCTGCACTGCTTTCCTGCGTAATTTCCATAGCAGTGCACTCTGAATGCTGCCTTTTAATTGCTAAAAATGCTAAATGTCAAATTAAGCTCAAACTAATGGGGTAGAAGGTCTGGCTGTGTGATCACTGGGAAAGCGGGAGCAAGAGAGAAAGAGACGGACTACTGGTGCATTTAGAACAGGCTGTGCACTCAGAAAACAGCTATGGATTACCAATCACTGCCTCCCACTACAGAAGATTAATGAGCACCCATGTAGCAGGCTAATTTAGAACAATAACGCCTAATTAATTACAAATAATCAGCTTCTTTCTCCCCCTTTCCTTTCTTCCACTCTCAATGATTCACTTTCATTCTCTTCCTCCTTTGCAGTTTATTTTTTTTACTTCCTTTTCATCTCGGGCTTTCTCGTTTTCTTTGTTTCATTCTCACTCTCGCTCCCTTGCTCCTTCTGTCCAAATAGCCTCAGGTGAAAAAGCAGCAAAGTGGGTCTAGTTTCACCCTCCTCCTCCCTCCACCACCAACCCATCTTTGACTTTCTGTCCTCCAAGCCCAGTGATTAATGCAGGGTCTTAAATTAGGCGTGGGAGGATTTGCCGATGCTGGACACGCACTCAGCACAGCTAGGAGACACTCACTAATAGTATCTACTGCTAATCTATGACTGCTTACATGGATGGGCTCTTCCTCAAATGCCACTGCAGAGCATTGTCGTTATAGACTAGCAGTCTAGTCCACCCATATCAGATGGTAAGAAGACTGATAGAGGTTAATAGGCCGTGGGCAGCTGCACACACGAGAGAGATGAAAAAAGTTCTAAATATGCCTCAGTTACATTGCAAACGATCCCAGTGGTTAGAGGGTGTAATAAGCGCAGAACAAAAGGGCATTTAGAGAATATCTTGCTTAGATAATTTGAAGTTTACTTCTTGGAACAGCATAAAATGAAACATGGAGAGAATTAGTGGTTAAGCATAAAGTGTAAACGGGGGAGGCAGGTTAATTACAGATGATGGGAAGTGGTTAGTATTATGAAGTATTTATAGTAAAATACAAAGTGACTGTTAAAAGCAATTGTTAAAATAGCCTTATTATATTTATGTACTTTGATTTTCTTCTGTATTCTCAAAAGAAACACAACCCCAGTCACTCAGAATTTAAGGAGAATTCCAGCACACAAAAACGGGATCATTGCTTTTATCAAGACTGATAACTGATAGGCAGAGATGGATGACGAATTAAATGCTGAATAAATGATTGAAGAAGCGCAATGAATGCAGATGCTTCCCCACAGGTTTAAGCAATTATGACCTAGCCCTGCTCTGTAGCCTGTATAACAATGCTGAGCAGGCCCATGGCAAGAGGATCTAAGTGACTTTGAAGAGGTTTCATTGTTGTGGCACAGATGGCAGGAGCTTCAGTTGTAAAGACTGCCTAACTGGCCAGTGTTCTATAGGAGCGGTGGCTAAAGTGACATCTGCATTTAAATCTATGGGAAAGATATTAGTTATTAGAGTTGAAAATTGTTGTCAAGGAGGTTCTTGTGATGACTGATTCTTGTGCATTGGTGTGATATGTAAATAAAAACAGAGGAGGCATTCTTCCTCAGGTGACTGAGAATATCAGTGCAGATCATGATCAGGCTGTGTGGACAGGAACAGTCCATTGATAGTTAAATAGAGAAGGTTAATATAGTTAGATTGCAGTGCATACAGCCATTGTAAAATTTATGAATGCACATTTAAGAGTTCAGTGATGTAACTAAACATTGGCAGTGATCTTCTGGGATGTGAAATAAGGGGTATGATCTCGGGTTTTTCTGTGCTATAGTTCTAACAAGTGTGCGTGTGTGCAGCGTACACCAAGAGATTAATACAAGATGAATACTTGACCCTAACAGTGACGACATCCGGTGCCTCTGTTATACTGTGAAGGGCATTTTCCTGACCTGGTTTGGGTCTACCTGTCCCTGTAAAGTGAAGGGTCATTACAAATGAATCCAAAGTTGTTTTGAGTGATTGCCTTTGTCCTATGATGAAACTTTTATATGCTGATTGGACTAGTCTATTACAAGATGACAATGCCCTCTTTCATCGGGCGGGACTGGTCACTGAATGGTTTGATGGTTAGTGTGAAAATGGTGCAGATCATATGCTGTGGCTACCGAATCTCAGTCCAGTTTAACACTTATGAGATTCTGATCCAGCATGTTAGACTGTGCTTTACACCACCACCATCAAAACACAAAATGAGCAGATATTTTTTTTGAAGAATGAGCCTCGTCCCACAAGCAGAATTCCAGAGACTTGTAGAATCAATGCCAAGGAACATTGAAGCTGTTCTGGCAGCACATAGTGGCCCAACACCTTGCTGAGACACCTAATGTTGATTTTTCCTTCATTTCTTTACTTGTGCATCAGGCCAAACCTAACATATTGTCAGAGACATTTCAAATGCACTTACTTTCAGTTTTACTTTCCTTAAACTGCAAGCTACGTTAAAACCTGCAAGGTAGCATGACCGCCCATTTCTTGCTCTGTTGTTAGTTTTTGGCCATCTGACAGAAAACATGACCAAAATGAAACTGAGGCTGTAATAAACCTGAAATTGAAAGACTACATGATAGTTGTGTTGCTAACATTGCAACCCATTTTGTATTTTCAGGTAACCTTTGAGCAGCACAAGGAGAATCTGTCCCGTATGTTCCGTCAGTACCAGCATCAGGAGTCTGTAGGATCTCTGAGCACAATTCGCACCGTCTCTGGTGTCAGCCAAAGCTCAGAGACTGAGGAATGTGTTAATGGGCCACCTGCAGAGGAGACGGCTCCCTCCACCGTCATTGAACTCACAGTGGACGAACTGTCCCAGAAATCTCCTGACTCAGCTTCCAGCTCCACCATCACCTCCAGCCCACTGGAGGGTGGTGATGACAGGGGACACACATCCATCACGGTGTCCAACATCCTGGCCAGGGCCGAAGACGAAGATGAGCAGAAGCCGGCGGAGGAGTCCTCCAGAGATGACTCAGGTCTTGAAAAAGAGACGGAAACTACTGTGATAGAAAAAACACACACAGAGGAACAGAGTGAAGCAGTGGAAAAGGGTAAAGACTCTTCAGCATCTACAAGTGATGACACAAAAACACTTGCAACAGATGAAAAATCTGAGGTTGAACAGAACAAAGGTGAATCCTCAAACTCCATGACAGACGACTCTTTGAATGAAGCAGACACAGACATGTCCATGGTTTCAGAACAAGAAAGTACCACTGATCAAACGTCCCCTGAGCCTGCAGCATGTCTGGAAAACAGTCTTCTGGGTGGAGCCTCCGTCTTCAACGAGGACCTAGTTGACGTGTCTTCTGTCAGTGACCAGGTCCAGCCTAGTGATGCTGATGATAGCCAAGAGGAGTCCTCGTATGCTTCTGCTGCTACTGGAGAGGAAGCAGAGGTTGTAAAAAGGAAGAAGATAAAAACGACGAAGGCAATAAAACCGATCAGGAAGAACAGGAGTCGAAAGCGGAAGAAGAAAAAAACGAGAAGCAGGAGGTTAGAGTACAAGAAACAACTGAAGCAAGTGAAACTGAAGAGAAACAGGTGCCCTCTTTGGAGAATCCTCCAGTGGAAACACCTGAACAAAGTGACACAGAACCACCCAAAGAAAAAGATGGAGATGAGCCATCTTCTTCCGTAAGTGAGACTACCACCACAGATCAGCAGCCTTCAGAGACAACAGCTCCCTCTACAGCCCAAGAGGTTGCAGCAGCTTCAGACTCCACCTCACTCAGCCAGCCTTCAGAGACCAGCAGTACCGCCAGAGAGGAACCTCAGCCTGGTGCCCCTGACAGTAGCACCACCTCCAGCTCTGACACCCACAAGAGCGTCGACTCAGTCAGCAAGACCAAAGAGATCAAAATTGCCAGACTGGACGTGTCCAATGTGGCCTTAGACACCGAAAGACTTGAACTGAAGGAGACCTCGGCAACAGTATGCATCTTTTTCTGTTCTATTTGTTCTTGTTTCATTAGATTTCACTAAATTGTTTTATGTGGAGTTGAAATGAATTTTTGACTGTGGATAAAATTGAGAGTTTATGCCCAGGTTTACTCCATGGTTAAAGCTTTTCATGTTCTGCTGATGTATTTTTGCAGGAAACAAGCCAAGGCCAGTCAACAGCAGCAGCAGGAAGTTCTTCAAGCCAGCCGAGAGAGAGCAGCTCCTCTGCTCCTCGCTCCACCATGTTTCGTATCCCAGAATTCCGCTGGTCCCACATGCACCAGCGCCTCCTCACCGACCTGTTGTTCTCTATTGAGACAGACGTCCAGATGTGGAGGAGGTAGGGTCGCAATGCGCTGACTCTGATTTTACTGGTGCTTTAATTAACAATATTATTGATTATCAGAATAAAGATTTGTCGACTTTCTAAGCCTCAGAGGAACGGACAGAAGATTTAGAAAACCTTTCACCAGTTAAGTTTTACATGTCAGAAAGCATCTTTTACCAAACTTTGTGATTTGTTAGTGGGAAGAAGATGCTTTTTACTCAATATTCAGGCAGCAAATACCATAGATTTTTTTTTTTTAGATAATTTTTTAAACAAAGTTAGACATTTTTCTTTGATTATTTCACAATATAAAATGAATACTGGCCAATTATTTGTATGTGCGAGACCCGATCTTTGCACAAAAGTTTAAATATATTGAACGAATAGTACCACAGTTGGGGAGATATGTCTAAAGAATCAGTCAAAGGCACAGCTGTGCACTAATCATGGTGTCTAATCAGCATCTTGATATGGCACACCTGTGAGGTGGGATGGATTATCTCAGCAAAGGAGAAGTGCTCACTATCACAGATTTAGACAGATTTGTGAACAATGTTTGAGAGAAATGGTGATATTGTGTATGTGGAAAAAGTTTTAGATCTTTGAGTTCATCTCATAAAAAATGGGAGTAAAAACAAAAGTGTTTTTATTTTTGTTGAGTGTAATTTTTCTCTGCTTCTGGCTCCATACTTCATGCGCCATCATGAGGGTATTTGTATTTTAATTTTCTCATCTACGTATTTCATAGCAGGAAAGCAAATAACTGTTTTCCCATCACTCACCTTTCATCCTTTGCAGGGAACAGTTCAAATCTGACTTTATGAGAGAGACAAATGCAAATGTTTTTGTACGGATGACATCTGGTGATAACTTTGTGTTGCAATTATTCAAGCAAAGTAAACTACATATCCAAATAGTATAGATCCTTCCTAATAACAGTCCATTCCAGGTGTGCCTCTTGGCTTCTTTCATTCATTGTCAAAGGTAATTTTAGAGGGTAAATGCTGTTTTTACACTGTACTCTGTTAACAGAAATTGTCTTTCTGTCCCCTACCTTTTAGTCACTCCACAAAGACAATTCTGGACTTTGTGAACAGCAGCGAAAACGTCGTGTTTGTCCACAACAGCATACACCTCATCTCCCAGGTGGTGGACAACCTCATCATGGCCTGTGGAGGCATTTTACCGCTGCTCTCTGCTGCCACCTCCTCCTCTGTGAGTCCTTTATGTTTATACTTCTGTCTGTGGCTGTATATGAGGCTGATGTCCCCGGTCACAGGAAGTTATCCATCCACATTGACCTTTCCCAATCACATTAGACTACAGTTAGCTGCTTCCTAACATTGTTAGCTTGTTTTTTGTCTTTTCTGACCTCAGTGGCTGCAGCTGTCTTACATGATTCTTTATTTCTGCCAATGACCCGATCTGTCTGTCTGAGGAAGGGTTAACGTTCAATTCCATTGTAATTTGGTTGTGTCTGCCCTGTAACCGGATTTAAACTGAAGGAGAAAAATCACAGTTTTACAGGCTCGGGTGCATTTTCAGCATATGTGCCACATATATTACTTGCATGTAATATGCACAATTTAGACAACCAGTAATAATGCTCTATCAGTATTGTAGTCATCAAAAAATATGTAAAATACCACTGATATGTGCAATAATTATTGTTAAAGTAATTCATTTTCGATTACTAGTACTTATGAATATTTTGGTTGTTTTTTTAATACTACCTTCCTTAAATGTTGCACCATCTTTGCTGCTACATCACCGCAAATTTCCCCACTATGGGACTAATAAAATGTTATCTTAGCTTAACTTAGCTTAGAAAATTTTCTCTTAGCAAGTCTTATCTTAGCAAAGCTTTTCTTATCAAATCTTATCCGAGCAAATCGTTTCTGAGCAAATCTTATTTTATCTTAGCAAATCTCATCTTAACAAATCTTATCCTAGCAAATCTTTGGAAATCTTGTCTTAGCCAATCTTGTCTTAGCAAGCCATTTTGAATAATCCCTGGATATCTAACATAGCTCAAGGACCAGACTCAGGACCAGTGTAAAATTTGACTATAGTGCTGCTTTTTGACCTTTGTGCTCACTAGTCCATCCCTTCCTGTGAATATTGTTTCTCTCCACCACCAGCATGAACTGGAGAACATCGAGCCGTCCCAGGGTTTGGCAGTGGAGGCCTCGGTCACCTTCTTACAGCGCCTCATCAACCTCGTGGACGTTCTCATCTTCGCCAGTTCCCTCAACTTCACAGAGATAGAAGCTGAGAAGAACATGTCGTCGGGGGGCATCCTTCGACAGTGCCTTCGCCTCGGTAAACACATTTTTCAATCACTTATTATTTCTGCTAGCTATCTTTTGCATTCTTTCTCTTTTTGTCCCATGTTTTACTCCCTAAATCGTGCTGGGTTTTCACATGTTTAGCAGTCTTTCTACTCATATGTGTCCCCTTGCAGAAATTCCTGCTTTACCTCCTCCTTTTACCAGGCCCTCTGTCCTCTCTCGTTCATCGATCCACCTCACGTCAGCCGGCAGTAGCCCTCTGTATCAACCCCAGTCATGACTCCCTGTAGCCTTTTTGATCCCTCCCCTCTGTATTCTTTCTTTTCTGCCCTCTTCCTCTCAATCTCCAGCTGCTCTTCTCATCCCCTCGCCTCTTTCCCTCTGCTCATATCGGCTCTCTCTTATCTTGTTATTGTAACCCGACTGCATGGCAACACTTTAAAATGGCTGCTAGCATGATATAGTGAGTTGTCCATAATAGCCTTGGCTGTACTGTACTGCAGGTAGCCTGAGGCCTTTCTCTGCCTTCTGTTCCAGGCTATTAAAGTTTGCTCTGACAGCATCAAAAGCTCAGCCTCACAATCGCTGAATAAAAGATAATGAAATTCTTACATTATTCATTTTTTTTGTGTTGCACCTTTTCAGCAAAGCCGCATCAACACTGTATACACACAGACACTTAGTGTGCAAGTAGTGCAATACTTTCTACACTGAATTAAATCATTTCTTCTTTGCTCCATATATGTAATGGTGCGTGTTTAGGTATCTGTTTTTGCTTTTAGAGACAGCGGTGGTTACAAACAAAGGGGCTGTCAATGCGCGAACTTGTTATCCAATGAACATTTCCTCTCTCGGATATTATTGCTGCTGCTGGGGTTTTGCAGGAAAGCGATGCCACCATAGTGCAGGTTCAGTTTTAGAAAGCAGCCGTTATGAAATGAATATTTGATGAGGTATGCGCTCCCCATTGCTGGCACCTAATCTGATTTTGGAAAACTGTAACAAGGTTTTAGCGTCTCCACCCCTCCCTCCCCTTCTCTTTTTATAAATGGTCGTATGAAAGAGTGGTCCTAATGGAAAAGGCGAGCCCATTTCCAGACGGAATAATTCCCTCCTTCGTAATCTAAATGCCTCAGAGTTAACATTTGTCAGTTGTCAAGCACAGAGCAGTGGGGGGTTGGGAGGAGCTCCAGAGAGGAGCAGTACATTAAATTACAAGCGGTAAACGTGCCAGTTTTGAAACCCACCTAAAGTTGTCAGCCCACAAGATATTTTCTTTTTTGTGGCGAAGGACGAATCTTCCTGCCTACTCAGCATGTGCACACCCCAGCAGTGTCATTTGTTATGGGAGCTGCACACTGTGGATGTGATTCAAGAGCACACCCTTGCACTATGACCTTGGGAGGAGAGGTGGAGCAGGGAAGAGTGAACGATGCTGCCAGAGTTGGCCAGAGCGCTGACCTTGTCACGGCCCCGCTCTTTCTCTTTTGTTTTTTGTCTCCCTCAGCTACTCCTCTTGTGGCTTTCTCGGTTTATGGGCTGCAATTTCAGCTAGATTCCTCTTTTGTTTGAGATTTTTCAACACTAAGAATTTTACTGGTGTACATATGTCGCTGGCAGTCACTTTATTCATATGATGTCACATAATTTCTATTCCTCCGTCCCTCCCTAGTTTGTGCTATGGCAGTGAGAAACTGTCTGGAGTGTCAGCAAGCCCAGTTTAAGCATGGTGCAGAAGGCTCAGCTCGGAGCAGCGCTGTCCTTGGAACAGCCAAGTCTGCATCTGCACAGGCAAGTATCCCAGACAGTCTCCTAAAGTCATTATAATGTGCATTTTTTATACCTTTTTTTATACCATTGTTCGCATTAAAATTTTCAGTAATCAACTCTCTTGTACTGGTTGTTCTTTGTATTACACAAAAAGCTACATTTTAATTTTTTTTGTCCTTTTCCCGTCCGTATTATTAACCCAGAAGGAGCCTTGTCCTTTGTCCTGTTCACCAGCAGCAACCAAGTGTTATTGCATTATCTCATATCTTATTATATTACAGCATGAGTTGCTATTTGTTACACTAGACTAGGCCCTTTGTCACTGCCCCTTTGATTTGATACAGTGACTTCCAGTAAAGTCATGTTGTTCTTCCCTGAACCGGGTGTTAAAGCTCATTTATAATGCAGTGGCTCTATAGAAAAGCCATTATGTTAAGGACATGATCTCAGGAGGGATAGCTTCCCTAAGCTGTTAAACCTTACCCTCCTCCACCAAGCGCTCATGGATTCATAAATATCCCGATCGGTGTAAAAAGTGCTTGTGCTCTTTGCGCTTCACTTGCAGATAATAACACATTTCACTTTGTAATGGTTTGATGTTCCTACGTGTGTGCAGAGTCCTGTTGATGCAGTGACAGGTGGCATGTCTCCAATCAGAGACTTGGACCGGCTGCTTCAGGACATGGACATTAACCGCCTCAGGGCTGTTGTCTTCAGAGATATTGTGAGTTGTACAGTAAACACATTCATTATTACGTCTGCGAAATTAATCATCGCTCCTCTCACTTGTTCCATTTCGAAGAAGACACATGTACAGATTGTTTAGTGTGTGTTGTTTGTTTCAGGAGGACAGTAAGCAGGCTCAGTTTCTGGCTCTGGCTGTGGTTTACTTCATCTCCGTTCTCATGGTGTCCAAGTACCGTGACATCCTGGAGCCCCACAATGACAAGAAACACCCTCAGCGCTCCCAGTCAGCTAGAAGTACAGGTACACAGAAACCTGAAGGAAAAATCATTGGAAAGATACCACAGATTTGTTGTTGCAGTTTCCAAACTTTTCCTACTTTTGTGCCCTAAATGCAAAGCCCTGTACCTTTTATCATTGCACTTTTTATTATGACCTCTTCCCTTTTTAGATTGCTCGTTTGAAAAATGAGGCTCGACATTGAAATGTTCTACACCTTATTAAACCACAGAATAAGAGAAAAGCAAAGAAAAAAACAGAACTTTAAGCAGTACTTTTTAGCTTTGCCTCATTTTTTCCCCTGTAAAATCATCTTGTGAGCCATTGAGGATGTACACCGCTGCTGTAATTAATCTCTGCTATGACTTTATGTCTCACATTTCTTCATTACTATCCGTGTCTTCTTAGATAGCGGTGCCGTTTCGGGTGGAGCAGAAGTGGAGAATGGCTTCTCCCTGAGGCGGTACGATTCCGGCATTGGAGATGACCACACCTCAACGGCTGCAAGCGAGGCGGATCTGTCATCCTCTGGCGCTACTCACGGTCCAGACGCCATCTCGGAGGCCTTGTCTACGCTGTCATCTGAGGTCAGACCTGCTCAGGCTGCTGATTCAAAGGGCAAGAATGTGAAGGACATCCTGCGCAGCCTCGTGAGCCCTCCAAATGATGATGTCATGGTGGACCCAAGCCTGCTTCCACCAGCGTTTGTAGGGAGCCTGGGCGACGCAGCCAGAGAGTCGCTGCAGTTTCGCTCTTTTGATCGGTGAGGACCCGAGTTCGTAACACACACGTACAATAACATACCGTTCTTGGCTAATTCTGCAGTGCGTTTTGGTGATTGTGTGGGGAAATGTCTGGCAATTCCCCTGTTGTTGAGACCTGACGGCTTCGTCAGTTTCTCCAAAGCCCATATGGTCTCTAGTCCTGTGATTGTAAAGCTTTACAGTTGACAGTTTCATACCATTTATCCCAACATACCTGTAGGGGACTTTTGAAAGTCAGACCTTGAAGACCTCAGTTTGCTATCCTCAGAGGAGGCTTTGGTGGATCTTGGAAAAACATTCCATAACAGAAACCCTTTTGAACTGGGGAATCGTAGTTTCTGACTCTTTCCCTCTTCCTCCCATTGTTCTTTCTGTTAGCTGTCGATGCAGGTCCTCATCCTGAGCAAACTGCCTTACAAAGAACCTGTCTTAAGGAAAACACGAGTCCTGTCTGAGATGAAGAGACAGAGACAAAGCTGACGGGAAGATGTTTCTTTTCACCTTGCCACTGATATTTAACAGCTTTCTTTTTCATCTCTCCTGCTTCTCTCCCTCCTGTCTAACATTCAAACTGGGTTTTTCCCCCCTTTTCTTGAATAAAAGCTGCATAATTTGCACTGCCTTCGGTGGTGCAGGGTGAACAGTCAGGAGTAAAGGCTTCAAAAGCAGCGCAGGGCACCGAAGCCGCAGACGGGCCCAGGTGAGAGAGGATGGTTACTGGTCTGGTTTGCATTTGGAGCGTTGATTCTCAGACAGACATTTACAAACGGCAGCGGGGGGGGAGAGAAATGGGAGTAAAGGGAGAAGGAAGTCTTCATGGGGAAGGGTGTCAAGTCAAAGTTCTCATATATTGAAGAAAGCGCTTCTACATTTTTCTCTGTCTCTCACTCACAAACACAGTCAGTCTGCCTGCCCCCAACTGTGGGAATTCCACGGCATCTCTGTGATCGCGTGTCTTTATCTGAGGAATGCTTTGTCAGGTCTCAGGGCACTCCTCATATCAGGGGGATTAGACTGGCTCCTGTCCGCTGAGCACACTCAGTAGGAAGAGAGGACGTCAGGAGAGCTGGAGAACGTAGACTAACAGCTCGCTGGCTGCCTATGGGAGCCTCTTCATGCAAAGTACACAGCCCAGGCACAGACAGCAGCATTACCACAGCTACCTTTAAGAAGGAGATGAAAGCATCATGGAGGCATCTCACCTGCCTTTAACAGTTATCTCGTTATCAAATAGAGGAAAGCAGTTTAACAATAGTGCACATTTTTATAATAAAAATTGCTTCAAAAAGAGAGAAGAATGTGTAGTTTAATTCCAGTTCTGCTCATTTTAGTTGTGGATCAATACACATTTGATTCTCTATTGACGGCAGCAGAAGGATTTATGTGCGATTTAAAGTAGCCTACACTGTGTGTGATGAAAGAACATGTGAGCGATTCACAAATGTGGCTCTGTGATGCGTCTTAGGATGCATAGACAATATTAATATTACACACGATTTGACGACGGTAAAAATCAGCAGCCTTATCCTTTAAGTTTGTTTTTTTAATTAGCTGTTGAGACTATAATATGTCATCACTATATATTTCATCAAAGATGACCTTTCCAGTGACTAAATAGAGGATATCAGATCATCTTCAGCTGTAACAATGTTTGGCATTTATTTTGCTTGATCAGTGAAGTAAAAAATTCATTAGTTGTCTAAGCTAATATACATTTCCTATCATTTACATTTCCTAGTGACTTAAACCTCCTGTTGTCTTTATTTACAGGCAAAAAAATATATATTGTTTTGTTTTCTGAAAAAAATCCAAAAAGTCTGCAAAAAGATTCCCCAAATTTCTGAAAATTTGCAAAACCTTCAGGAAGAAAAATCCAATAATTCCTTAAAAGTTTTCCTTAAAGGTTTTATAAAAAAAAAATCCCTCAAATTTGGCAAGGAAATTCTTGTAAATATATATTTTTTTAAAAATAAGTAAAAATCTTCCAAAAAAAAATCCTAAAAATATCTAAGTGATTATGTATATATCAGTAAAACTCCTGATATTTACTTTCAGAACATTCACAAAAAAAAATCAACCAAAATCCAGTGAATTTCACTGGATTTTGGTTGATTTTTTTTTTTTTGGTGAATGTTCTTAAACATTTTTAACATTTATTTTTTTTCAACCAAAAATGTTCTAAGATTTCCCAGAAATATTAAAAATGTGGACATCAGAAGTTTCGCTGTGAAAATATGTTTATTCACATTTTCAAAGTTTAAAACGGGTCAAATTTGACCCGCAGGACAACACCAGGGTTAAGTGATAAATTGACTGATTCAGCTCACACAAGCCTTTCTTCCATATGTTCCACCATTGTCAGGTCTCATTGCTGGGGTACCATATTACTCTGATACCACCCATCACCCGTGTCATTTTCAAGTTAAAAACCTATATTTATTCTCAGTATACTGCTTTTTATCACCCTACTGCCTCTCAAACTTTGCCAATTACCTCACGACACATGTAGATATGTTCCAATGGTGTTTATTATCTTGTCGTAATGACTTTATCACTGCTCAGCATCTCCCACTAACCCCTAATTCTTCCAATGACACCAATACACGCCCGAGCTGACATTCTACACCGACATCTCCTGCCAAAACATGGCAACTTTCCGCTTGCCCAGAGGCCTGGATTTATGGGCCCAAAAGCAGGGATCCCCCAGATAAAAACTGGGGGTGGGTCAGAGGGTGAAGTATCCACCCTGATTTATTTACTAGTGGAGACCTGCTGGATTTCTCCCATGCATTTCTCAGCCATGCCCCTGTTATGACAGCCAGTCTGCAAATATTTGCTGACACTAACCAGAACTAAACAGTGTCATTGTACAAGTCTGTGATTTAGACTGCATGGTTCAGCAGAATATGCGAGTGTTAGACATTGGGATATACATGGTGCAGTTGTTTGCATTCCTGGCAGCAGACTGCGCATGCATGTGAGAGCTGATGTACAGATGAGCTGTGCTGATGGTAAAATGTTGTTAATGTAATGCTAACGGTAAGCATGTGAAACATAAGCACAACTTGGAGTTTACACCTCCCTTTTTGTATTTCACACAATAATTTGGAAAAAGTGAGGCTCCATGAGTGAGGAATTTATCACAGTAGATGCATATGAAGGCGCAGATAATAGAAGACTTGTCTTCTTTCTGCTCCCTTTCATTCAAGTTTGGAGAAGTTTGTATTTACATTAAATTTTTATTTTATTTTTTCCACAAATGATTGAAATAAAGAATAAACAAACATAAAGTTCACCTGCTGTAAATTAACTGAGAGCAAACTTAAACCTTCATCTTACATGAAACTGGCAAATACGTCATCTCCTTTCTAACTGTATTGTTGTCTCTTAAAATTGCATATTTGTGTAGCTTGAAGATTAGTTTTTTAGATTACTTGAGAACTTGAAATTGCAAGGATTCATATTACAGCCTGATCCCTAAATAATCAACCTTCATTTGTAAATACACATGTTGCTGAACGATAAACTAGAAATAAACTCAGTATACAGTGAGGATATTTACAGGCTGGACAATAAATATCACATGTGTAAGACGATGGAATTAAACTGAAAGGAAGCACAAATAAGACCACATGCAACTGAAATTAGAAAATTAAGGCACAGAGAAGGGCTGTGTGCTGAGTCTCCTTGTTATGAAAGTATTAACGAGTTGCACAAGACATAAACACAGAATATTCATAAAAGTAAAAGATAAGAGGCTTTCTTAAATCACAAGATAGGGATTGATCTCATGTGGATTCAATCTGTTTTACTGTTTCCTGTTTTTTGTGTAGTCCCAGATTGACTTGTTGAGACCGGAGCTCTGTTGGGACAGTAGAGTGGATTCAGAATTCTTAGTTCTTATTCAGACTACAGGTGCATTACTCTGGCTGCATGTTTGCTACGCGTTGCTGTCGTGCAAAATCAATTTAGAATCAATCAAATGCTTCCATATTGTTATTGTGTGTAAAGATCTACTTGCAAAGTACTGTACATAAATAACAGGATAAAACATTAATGTCCCCCCCCATGCCAAATTTTAATATTTTCTACCTTTGCCTATTCTTTCTGGCTGCCTCTTATTCTAAATTACTAACATCCAACCACTGCAGTTCCGACATCTTTCATCTCTGTCCATTTATTGTGCAGTATTCCTCCACGTACTCACAAGAACACATTGAGATTCTGCTATTCTCATTTTTCGTGGGCACTTTGGTCCCAGTTGCTCCACTCATAAATCACTGATGTCATCAAGGTAATGTCCGTCCCAAACTCGATGTGAGAGTGTTGGAAGTTGATTTCAAAGGTGTGTGTGTGTGTGTGTGTGTGTGTGTGTGTGTGTGTGTGTGTGTGTGTGTGTGTGTGTGTGTGTGTGTGTGTGTGTGTGTGTGTGTGTGTGTGTGTGTGTGTGTGTGTGTGTGTGTGTGTGTGGCTAACGAAAACCATTTTAACATACACATGGGTGTGTGAACCAAGAGGGGATCAAAGCCATGCTGAAAGTGTACACTCCCCCTTCTCACGTCACTCTGAGGTTAACACTTTAAAGAACGGTATTTTTATGCACACACACACCGCAGACATTTTGTTACACGCTCTCACACTTGTTTTACCTGAAATAGCACAGATTACCGGAATAACAGTGTTTGCTGCACTTACCTATTGTAGGTTAAAGCCTTTAAATAATTCAGCCTCAGCACACACACACACACACACACACACACTGTCTCTCTCTGCCCTGGGCTCCTGCTTGTGGGTTGAGTGGTGCCGCTGACGGCTGATTAATCGACTGGGGCGGCCCACTCATGATAAGTGTGGCTAATGACCTGCTGAATAATTCACTGGGCCTTTGCTGGGGAACAGATGGAAGGCCAAACACATACTCGGGCATGTTCACTGGCAGACTCCTACACACTCGTGCACCCATGCATTTCTTTGTACACTCGTATGCATGTATTAAAACACACACACACACACACACACACTTCCAGCCTCCACGCACCAGGGGTCCTCCGTCTCTCCGTCCCATCTCTGCTTCTGTTGACACCCGTGGTGCTTCATGTCAGCGCCGCCCTTGTTCCCTGATACCACCATCCAGCCCACTCACTATCTGAACAGAAAAAGAAAAACCTCTATTTTATCTCCACCCTGTCTATCAATACCGATGTTACTCTTCTTCCATCGCTACTTCACTTTTTATGTATCACTACGGACCTTCACTGTGTGTATTTTAAACACCACTGTCAAACCACTGGGATCCTGATGCAGCTCCATTATTTTCACTCAAAGGAAAGCTCAGCTGTCAGGGTTTAACATTCACCGTAACTTTTAATAGATCTGATCAGCTGTCTTAAATCAACAGAGAGCAGCCTTTGATACCGCAGCCAGGTATCTGTCTGCACCACAGGGAGCCAGACCCAACTGTCCTGTTGTGTGTGTGTGTGCGTGCATCAGAGAATGAACACACACTGACTCTGGGAAAATGTATGTTAGCTCTTCTGTTTGCGCCTGTGATGTTTCTTTGCACATTTAAAGGCATTATGGAGGATGTTTTTGTTGTTTAATTTGTCTGATTCACATAAAATGAATATACTGACCTTTAGTGGACTTGTATGTATGGTTTCTAAAAGAATAAAAAAAATAAAATAAATAACTGTGGACATGGCAGGACCTGAAAAACATCAGCCAATCAACGCGCTCGGACCGAGGCGTTTGGTTTGCTCCCTTTCCTGTCAATCAAAAATCTTCCGGCTCAGGCCTAGTTACGTAGATTACGTACGCCTTGGACTTATGTGTTTTGTGTATGTGTTGCTTTGGTATAGCTTCGAAGTTAGCGGGCGACTTGTTTTGCTCATCTTTTTTTACATGATGGCAGATAAAGATCTAGGGGGACCCAGCCGTGAAAGACAACTTCACGAGTGCTACGCAAGTTTCTGGAGGGGGGCGTTTCTTCGTAAATGTTAAGAGGAGGGGGGTGAGGGAGAGGTTGTATGTGCGCATGCGCATGCTACGTTCAAATTTGTAGGAAATTAAATCTCCTCTAATGCCTTTAAATTTGTGCGTTTGATGAATCCTCGCGTGTCTTCTGAGCCTGCATTGGTTTGTGTGGCTGAGAGGGAGCAGTAGCCAGTGATTAGACCCGGCTTCCCCTGTGTCAGCACTGATAAGCAGGGCCAGGCTCCCTTTGATATGGCCAGTGGTCTGTCAGAGCCCTGGTCTGAACTGACAGCTTATCTGCATGCTGCTCTCCTCCCATCTGCTGTTCGCTGGATGGGAATTGAACTCCACTTACTCGTACCGCATCACTGTGGGAAACACTTCCTGTTACTTTGCGGGAGGGAACCTCTCAAGAGGCAGCATTGTTGTTACCAAGATAAACTGTATGTTCAAATTAAACCTGGCTGTCATTGGGCTTCGATGAATATTGAGATTTGAGGAGTAGAATTCTGTAACACTTGTAATTTGCTGTTTGACTCCTAATGTCAGGATCATTGCAACAGGATAGTTCAGTTTTAAATTTTGGAATGATTAGTTTCAGCAGCGATGTGTTGAAATCGTCACTAAATTGTGTTTAGAAATAGGTTTGTTGAATTTAAAAAAGAAGGATTTCTACATTCCTAAATGAACATTTATATTAGAGAAGCTACTGCTGGGATATTCCCACGGAATCCAGAGAATCATCATAGTGGGACTGACATAAAAGTCAGACTATATCAGTTATATATGTTTCACTGCAGATATAAAAGCTATATATTAAATAACTTTTTTAACGTGTTGTGATAACCAAATGGTTCAGACTTAAACCACATGGGCTCAAATACTTATTTACATATTCACACACATATATGCATGTAGTTTAAAATTCTTATATTTGAAATATTTCCCTTGAAGCCTGACTTGAACCCAATTGGATTTAGTGGTCCTATTTTCTAGAGTTTCCTCAAAGTAATCCCCAATACTGTGTGCCTGAAAGTGCCCATGTGTTCCAGTCAAACTAAATATGTCTTAGTAAACAATTACCATAGTAATCATAATGAAAGACAACTGGTGTTCTGTTTCTTGTGGCGAGATGAATGCGACTGTTTTAAAATATTTTTGACAGAGAGGCCATGTAATAACTCTTGGAGTCTTATTGATGAAAGGATTGGTGTTGTTCCAGACATGCTGTGTACAGAAGTCTTGCAAGGCGCGCTGCAAATTGGCACCATCAGCAGTTTTCTTACAGTCGTTTTGTCAGGGTGACAATAAATGAATAATTTGGTTCTTGCCTCTACAGAAGTGTCGTTGTTGCTCCCAAGAAAGTGGGCGTGATGCCATCTCCAAGCACCTCCACCCCTGTCGCTGCCACCGCTGCCTCGGTGTCCAGCGGGACACCCATCGACAGCGTCGCCGTCGTATCTTCTGGTGATGCCTCCCAGAGCACGTCTGCAGACTCTGCAGCTGGTGAGCACACACACACACACACACACACACACACACACACACACACACACACACACACACACACGCACACACGTATGTACAACCACGCTCTAATACTGGAGTGGCCGGTAAGTCGCAGCCTGGATGAGTCTGCTAAGGAAAAGTCAATATTTATTTAGAGATTTTGCAGCTCTGTGCGTCTAGTAGACTAATATTGTGTTTGCACGTTGTAATCCAGTTACCTAAGCCTCGAGATGACGGAGTATAGAGTAACAGTAATTCATTTATTCATAGCAAAACTAGAACAAATAAAAAAATAAATCTTGCAAAAATAAATTAAAAAAAACAAATGGAAAAGAGTTTTTACAGTAATCACTTTTTTTACTAGTTTGTTTTGGCATTCAGGCAGTTATTGACAGTAGTGCAGATACAAACAGGTAAGGCAGGGAGAAAGAGGGAGTTTTGACGTGCAGCCAACTGGAAATCAAACCATGAAGTTGCGTTTATGTGGTATGTGCCTTAACCGTCCAAGGAGGAATCAAGGTAGACGAATAAAATAACATATTAAAGTCTAACTTCTTTTTTTTCTGGTTTATGAGCACACTAACTGTTATTCACTAATTCAGAGCTGACAATAAATCAGAGCGTCGGCAGCTTTTTTTTTTGTCACCTTTCTGCTTGTGTGAATGCGTGTAAAAGTGTGGTGTTTTTTTCTTTGAGGAGTCTGTGTGTGTTTAAGAGAGGAGGGTTTGACACGAGAATGAGGATTTGTATGTTTTAGGACATTTACCGTAGAATCAGGTCGGGGAATGCGCGTGTGCGTGTGTTTGTGTCTGCGTGCGCTTGTAAATAATGAGACCTTCAGCTGCATGCATAGGCCGCTCAAAGTCGGCGAGCAGTGTTGAGTAAATATGCTTTGTGAGTGCGTGTGTGTTTTAGTGGGGCAGTGGGAGGATTAATGGAGACATTCATTTACTTCCCTTATTTGAAGGAGCTACTTCAGCTGGAGAGGGATACTCTCACCAGGCCCACATGGCGCTGTTTAACACCTTACATGCACGCACACACGCGCACACACATTCCTACGCACATTGCACCGTGTGTCATTCCTGAAGAGTTATCCCTGCTTGGAGACCGTCCTGGCTGGAAAAACAAGTCCGCTGCAACACCAGAGGAATCCCCCTCCTCCATATTCAGCTGGGCATTAGCTTATTTATGAGCCACAGGGAAGTGAATTTACAGCCAGATCAATCACACCCGGACTTTGTACCTCGTGTGCCTCTGTTTCCAGAATGAAGTCGTAAAGCACCTTTTAGTTGTATAATGAAACAGTCACAAAAACAGCCCAGTGGGGTGAATTGGTATGTAATGACTTAATGAGGAAAAACAATTTAAAGAATATCATTTTTTTTAACGTGTGACATTCCAACACAGGTGTAATACCGAAAATATTTTTAATATATTGTCCGAAAATAGTCGCACTGGATAGAGTAAAACCGTGGGTGATAATGGAAAGTTACCATCTTTTCAGTTTACAGGTTTTCATCATGAAAACCAATACATTGTAAATTGATAAGGAAGACATATTGTGCTTGAAGTAGATCATCCGCTATCTAACCGTAAAGTTATACTTGTACCCCCACTTGCCCTATTCGACCATAAATCCCCCACTTCCATACATTTGAATGGAGACCATTGTATTACTTCATAAGAGGCATGTTTCCACACAGGTTTATGGTGCGTCTCTGGTCGTATAATGTATTGCGGTGTGTGTTTGTGTGCGTGTGCGCGCCTCGTTCTTGTCCAAGATCCAGACTAATAACAGAGTTCTTTGGTTTCTCCCTGCAGCAGGCGGCCAGGTTCCAGCCAGCGCTAGCTTGCCATCTGTCCCCCCACTCTCCCCTGTGACCCAGAACACAGCCCCCAATATGAGGTGATTCATCTTCTTTTCTCTCGCTCTCTCTCTTGCACACATGCACTATCAGCTGTTTATGCACATGAACATACACAATCACTTATTTATGCATATCCACTGATTATTGCTTTTCTCCTGACTCTGTTTTTTCCCCCCTCCTTCATATTAAAAACAGATATTTTGCTGATGTTTTATTTTAAAACATGTGTTGCAGCTTTTCCTGTATTTACTTTTGGAGTTGCAGACAATTTAATTCTTCTCAACATCTACTCTGTTTGTTTGCTGTTTGGATCTTGTCCCCACATTTTCAGCATCTCCGAGCGCCTGGAGCACGCTCTGGAAAAGGCGGCTCCTCTGCTGAGGGAGATCTTTGTGGACTTTGCGCCGTTTCTGTCTCGCACCCTGCTGGGCAGCCATGGACAGGAGCTCCTTATTGAGGGCACCAGTGAGTACAAAGTCATAGAAATTCCTTCCAGTTATTTTGAAAAGTGACCTCAAGGATGCAGCACGCTATATATAAATGCAGTAGCATCTCCAGACTGTTGTTAATATAATCCAATACTGCGATGGGTGTGCGTGGAGCCCAGAGCTGCTGGTCGTGCTGAAGGTTTCCAGGGGCCAGGTCAGAGGCCAGGCCACTAATAGCAGTGTTTGGGATGTCTGCTGCCAGCAAACAAAATGGAAAGTTGATTGATAGCTGCATGGGGGCCTGAAAAGAAGGCAGGGGAGGGCAATGTGTACATGCATGTGTGTGTGTGTGTGAGTGTGTCATATGAAGAGCAACGGAAAGACCAAAGGCTACTCTGCCTTCTTCCCGTCTGTGTCTCTGCTGCAGACTCTGGACACTCTGGTGGCCCCCTGCCCTCTAAAAGCCCAGGGTTTGCCATTAGGGATCAATGGGACATATGCCGGCCAAGTCAGGCCTGTAATACAAGGCCCAAATATGTATTAGTTTACAGTAACATCATGTCGGCTCATTAGGCCCATCAATACTATGTGCTCCCTTGCAGATGGCACAAGATTAGGTAATCCCTGTCGGTTTGTGTGCGTGTAGCTGTGTGTATACATGTTCACAAGTATCCGGGAAACTCGATGAAATAAAACATACAAAAAAGAAGTGTTTATTTGTCCAAAGCGTACTACTCTCTGACTCCCTTCCTTTTGTATTTCTCCAGGCTTGGTGTGTATGAAGTCCAGCAGCTCAGTGGTGGAGCTCGTCATGCTTCTGTGTTCACAGGCAAGTCTGGCATCTTTATCTGTTGTTCCCCCCCCGTCCTCTGCTTTTCCACCGCTCTGATTTATCAGGCTCACCTTGAGTGCAGTAAATCTACAGAGCCTTATCTTTCCTCCAGCCCACCTTGTCTACCTTTCCGCATTCACCCTTCCCCTAGCGTGGGCAGAGAAACCAGAGAAAAGGCATCTATGGTCCAAATATTGGTTTGAGGGTCAAGGGTGGGCGACCTGTCCGTGTCACCTCTGACCTGAGCGCCGGCCCTGGTGGATGGGGCCAAACTGATGAGGAGGGATAATGTAGATTTGATGGTGCTTTGCATTGATTATCCCTCTCCTCTCTGTTGTCTTGTGGGTGTTTTGTTGCCAAGTTTATTTAGCTGCTGCCGGATTCATGAATACTAATTCAGGGATCATAAGCAGGCGTGGGCAGATCAATGATCGGGCCTGTCAATAGATCACTGCAGCATGGCTGATTAGCATTAGGAGACACAAAGCTGCTGAAGGCTTTTTCCTTTGTATAGACCAAAATCCAGCACACGGTGTAATTTACATTAACTTTTAAATGCATATTGTATAAAAAAGGGGGTTTGTTCAGGGTAAAAAACACTTATATTCACAAAACAGCACACACAAACAGTTGTCCTCGTATACAAACTCGGCGACAAGGACAACAGATAACTATCCTCTGGCCCTGTGTGTGTGCATCTTTACCATTTAAAGCACCTCATGAAAAACCAGGGATTTACAGTAATACAAAAACACATCTGATTAATGACACCTCTCTCACCACTGCACTCTGTCGTTTTTATCAGCTTTATTTTTTTAAAGAAATAGCGCCTGTCATTTCTTTCCTCCACCTTTTAACCCCTATATGCTGCTCGGTTCCCATTATTCACTTTGCGTCTTCTCTAAAAAGGTAATACAGTCAGATTACACATCTGTCAGTGGACGCGCATAGATTTGGGACTCTGGGAGGGAATACGAGCCCCATAACGTCCAGAGACGAAGGAATAGCAGGACTGAAAGCTAGATAGAAAAGCAAAGGCAGAAGAATGACAGGCTCTAATGCACCTATTTGTCATATCTGTCAGGGTGTTGTTTAATGCTAATCTAATCAAAGGCAGAATCTTGGTGATTGCTCTGCTGCACAGCTCATGCCTCGCTTCCCCCTTTGGTCCCTAGCCCAAGCTATTTCTTCCTTTCTCTAAAGCTCCAAGCTATCCCACTCAATCTCCACAACACACACTCACACACTCTTTGAGCGAGAGAACCAGGGATTGGCCAGCGTAGTGTTGATTGCTTCAATAAATCATCCAACCAAATTCTCTCACAGCTAATGCAAATGTAATTTTATTGTTGTGTAAAGGGGGAGCGGAGGAGGGGGAGGAAGGTAGGGGCGATACGCACCTTCTCACCAGGGAAAAGAGGAAAACAGGGACAGACTTTCCTCTGGGCTAAATTACAATGTATAATTATTTGTGTGTTTGTTCTCCTCGTGGGGCAGCGAGAGCGAGCCAGTACCATGATTGATGACGTTATTTAGCAAACTTTGTCGGGCCCTCTGGCGCAGGAAGCGCTCGGTTCTCTCACAGGAAGCGCCTCTGTGGCCATCTTGTGATGTGTTTTTTTTTTTTTCCTTTCCCTGCCTTCGAGCCAACCAGTGGAGAGAGATGATTTTGATTGATTCTTTTTTCCTTCTCTTTTCACCCTCTCCACCCCCCACATGTTCATCAGAGATGTGATGTGATACCATCTCTGTGAAATTTTAATTAATTTCCCAAGCTTTGAGATGGAGTAGAGCCAGGGTGAAGGGTCAGGAGGCTTGGGACCGCAGAGCAGTTTTTAATCAGGGATCTTATGAAAGTTGCATTGGCGGCTACATCAGCTTGGCATTGAGGAGGGGATTGTAAACCGCTGTTTGATAGTGCCCCTCTTCGAAATAAGTACAACAGCGCTCCCAATTAAAGGACCATTTTGATCAGACATTAACTGTCGGGGTGGCATGCTGCCTTGTTCTCATCTGTAGTATTGATCCTCGCAGACTGCTGAATATACAAAGTGGGGATTAATGATCATAAACTGTTGTCGTAACAGAGTACCGCTGAAAATAGGATAAAAGAGCCGACACTTTGCCGCTTCTTCAACGGGCACTGTTGGTTTTTCAGGAGGTGCTCTGTTTTAGGGGAGCAATGAACACATGTTTAGATTATTTTTTAATCAGCAAATTCATTCCTGGATTGATCGTTTTGGTGTATGAAGTGTCAGAATAGTGAAAATGGCCATTATAGTTTCATATAGTATGCTACCAGATATTAAGGAAAACAGCATCAGAATCAACTTTAATGGCCAAACAAGATACAAGGAATTTGGTTTCAGCTGTTGGTGTCATTCTAGGAATAGAAAAAAAAATAGATATTTTAACATCTATAAAAGAATATATATGAAGAGTTCATTTGCAAAAACGGGTAACTCCGCTTTGATAAATTTTCAGAAAACATTTTCTTCATTGTTTACTTGAAATAATATCAATCAAGCTGAAGTTGAGTGGATTTGACTCAGTAGAAAAATACATGACAAAATAGAGAAAAATAAATTAATGTTATTATTATCTCAAGTAAACAATAAAAAAAATCAGTTTTCTGAAAACGGAATTACCTGTTTTTGCAAATGAACTCTTCATATATACACACAGTAGTGCAAAATGACAATAGCTGAGAGTGAGAATAGTGCAAAAAGCAAACGCAACAGTTCATAGTGCAAAAGTATTGTACAGAACCATCAAATATTTCCGTTTAAGAGTATTAAACCGGTGAAAAAAGGCAGTTGTAGCAGATCATTATTTTGCTATCAATCTGCTCATTGTTTCAGCTTTCCTCCGTTTACAGAAAAGAATACTCCTAGACAATTGGCAAATCAGGAATGTTTTGTTATAAATAATTCAGTGTATTGGACAATAGTTAGATAATACATGACAAATACTCAGAGGGGAGTTTTTCTTTTTTTTAATGGCTGTCATGATAGACTCTTTAAATCGTAGAGGTCAAATTAGCAGGCAAAGTCATTGATTTCAAGTAAATAGAACCGAGATTTTTGTACGATTCATATCAAGACATCATAATCCTTCGGAAGAACGTCTTTTATATTTAACAAACAAGTTTTACTCTCCAGCCACTGAGGTTCTACGATGTAAAGAAGCATCTCCTTCCTCATCCCACGGCCCTGATTTGCCTCGACAGTTTCCCTCTCCCTCTTGCACTTGTTTTCTCCCGTCTCTGTCATATTTACGGCCGGCGTGTTGTTTCCTGGGTGCACTTCTTGAAGCAGCTTCCACCTAAAACATCTGATTAATAAGTAATGCGATGGGACAAGAGAGAGACAGCTTTTCCTTGCGCTCGCTGCCGTCCAACCAGAGCTTTGAGAAATCATCTCGCTGGATACTTGACCGTCTACGATGAGCAGAGGCCCATAAATCTTCTCAGTAGCTGCATTTGTGTCCTGTAGATCAGCCATTATTGTCCGGCCCCTCTGTCAGCCCATCCATCCTTCTGCCATTTATCAGAAATGCATCCTGTACATGGAGTGGAGGGGAAACGGAGAGAGGGAGTGTTGTCGGTGGATGGGCGCTGGATTCATGATGGTCAAGACTAGATAGGAAAGAGAGCTCCTCTTTATATTTCAATAAGCCAAACGTAGCCACAAGCTTTTACAGTGTCTTAAAGAATTTGGATTTTCTTAGCTGGAAATTGAGTTTTGTTTGTTTGTGGTTTGAACTGAGAATTCTACAGCTGTGATTTTTCTGAAACGATGTCCCTGTAACAATGGATAATCAGCTTTTGTAACAGCTGTCGACTCAATCCAGTTAAATTCAGTGACATTTTTATTTATTTTATTCATTTGGATCCCCATTAGCGACAGCATAAGCTGCAGCTATTCTTCCTGGGGTCCTAAAAGATTACAATGAAATACAATTCTAAAAATACAATCACTCAATCAATCAGACAATAAAATATTTCACATTTAAATCAATCAATCAATCAGACAATAAAATATTTCACATTTAAATCAATCAATCAATCAGACAATAAAATATTTCACATTTAAATCAATCAATCAGACAATAAAATATTTCACATTTAAATCATACTGTAGCTTAAATAGACGTAAAGTGTCATCATAAAATGACATAAATTACCGGTTCTGAAAATTACAATAGCAGATAACAACAGTTCTCATTCAGACATGTATTCAACATTCAACACAGAGCTGGTGATTTATCTTGCAGAAAGAAACTTTTTCAGTGCACTTTTGAATTTTAAATCATTTCCAATTGATGTAATTTCTTTGGGAAGTAAATTCCATTCTTTCATACCTCTCCAAGCAAAGGTTCTTTTTATGTAGTTGTTTGATATTTTAGGTAAAGTAAATTTGTTTGCAAAAGCATGTCTGGTTGGATAGGAGTGTATGTCAGAGCTCAACATTAGTTTTTGACAGTGTCAGAGGAGTTTTTGTTAGAAAAACCTTCCTACACAAAGACAGTATAGAATATTTAAGTCTGTCCTGAACTGTTAGCCAGTTTAATTTTCGATACATACTTTGAATGCTAGTATAATAATTACAGTGCAGCACAAAACATGCTGCTCTATTTTGTATAATTTGTAAATTTTTAATATCATCTTTGGTGCCATTAGACCATACAGTTGGACAATAATCAAGGTTTGACAATATTAGAGCTTGCACAATCACTTTTTTTTTTTTTTTGGTTGTCAAGAAATATCCATATTTTCTGATCATAGAAATAACTCTTCCCATTTTGGCACAGATTGTCTGTATGTGTTTTGATAATTTGTTGTCAACTGTTATCCCTAAAAGCTTTGTTTCATTAACTTGCTTAATTACAGTATCTTTTATTTTAATATTTAATAGAGGATTTTGATTAACAGATTGACTAGAACCTGTAATAATACTAACTGTTTTAGATATATTCAGAACCAGTTTGTTATGGATAATCCATTCAAAAGCTGCATTTAACTCTGCCTGTAGGACACTGTTTAATTCTTCCTTAGTTGATGCTGATGTGTATATTGTTGTATCATCTGCATACATAACACTCTTGGCCTTAGGCAAAGCTAGGGATAAATCGTTGGTATAGATACTATACAACAAAGGACCAAGGCTGCTTCCCTGTGGTACTCCACATGTCAGTTTTAAAAAATCTGAGTAACAACCATTGAAGAAAACAGTCTGACTTCTATCTGTTGGGTAGTTGTTAAACCATGTGGTTGCAGTATCATCAAAACCATAGGCCTCTGTTAGAGTTTAATTTCTCAATTAAAGTTTTATGGTCTAGTGTATCAAAAGCAGCTGAGAAATCTAGCATTATACTGCCAACTAACTTCCTCTCCTCAATGCTTGTCAGCCAGTCGTCTGTCATAACAGCCAGAGCTGTAGTAATTGAATGCCCTTTTCTATAGGCATGCTGATTAGGAACTAACAATCCAAAAGTACTAAAATAGCTTTTTACTTGCTTATATACAATATTTTCCATGATTTTACTAATTGCTGTCAGTAAACTTATTGGCCGGCTATTTTTGCCGGGAAAAAATTTCTTTCGATCTTTTAATATTGGAATTATTTTGGATTTTTTCCACTCTTGTGGGCAAATTCCAGTAGTGAAGCTTAGATTTATAATGCGAGTGATAGCAGGCGCTACTAGATCAGCTGTCATCTTCGAGAAATTAGCGTTCATTTCATCAACACCAGGTGGTTTAATTCTAACACTCAATCATTTTTCAACTTCATTCACCGTTACTTTTTGAAATTTAAAAGTGCAATTTTTGTCCTTCATTATTTCATTTTGAATGTTTAGGTGCGATGAAAAATTAGCATTTGGCATTGCTTCTCTAAGTGCATTTACTTTATCAATAAAATAATTATTAAAATAATTTGCTATACTCACTGCATTCGTTAGAAATTTACCATCAACTTGAAAGAAAGTGGGATTAAACTTTTTCTTTCGTCCAGTTAAATCATTTATCGTATTCCACATTTTCCTGTAATCATTCTTATTATTTTCAATTTCTTTCTCATAATACAATTTCTTTTTTGTCCTGTTGAGTTTAGTAACATAGTTTCGTAGTCTTCGGTACGTGTTCCAATCTTCTAAGTTACCAGTTAATAAAGCTGTTTCTTTAGCTTGTTTTCTTTGTTTCATTAGTTGCTTTAAATCCTTATCCGACCATGGTGTATTGATATTTTTTACTGTGAACCTTTTTAGAGCTCTAACCAGAGGAGAAAAAAGCAGCGTCCTACATAAAGACACCAGTGTGGGCTGGTTGTTTGATCCACTGAAATACCTCAATGACTGTTGGATGGATCTGTATCTGTAATTTAAGCAAACAGCATTTTGTTGTGTCCACTGATGCAGATAATCCTTTAATTGTAATTCAATAACATCAATGTTAACTCGCTAATCCAATGGCTGCACATTATCATACGTTCCCGGCTGGTCTCACCAGAGTTTAACCTGTTTAACAGATGGGCACCTCTCTGCTGGTCTGCAGGGAGAAAGACATTGACTTCCCCAAAACACTTGGCTCCTCCTGACCCTTGACCCGCTGACCTCCAGGTTAGAAGTGGAGAGCGGTGGAAGCATAGAAGTTTAAACCCCTGCAGTCAGGGAACAGGTCGGGAGTGTATGCTCCATGCTGTACACAATCAATAACATAATCTGAGAAACGAGGGAACCAGTTGGAGGCCTCGTGAACTTCAAAGTAAGAAAAAAGACTCAACCAGCAAGCTGAATGATAGTTTCTTTTGCATATCTTAAACATTCATAAATTGCTTATTTTAAAAGTTATGCACATAAAAGTATGGGCTCACATCTGAATTGCTAAATAGGCATTCATATCTGTCAGTGGACATTTTTCTCCTCCTCTGCCAGTAAGCGGCGGATCAAATACAGACCATGTTGAACGAACCACTCGGGGAGCTGAGAAGGGTGAGAGAAGTGGCAAGGAATGCGATGAAACCAGGGGACAGAAATACTTTTCCTCGCAGTCAGACCGACACCCCGCCACGCAGTTAAACAGGCACGCAAGGTTCAAGATCAGTGAAAATCAAAGTGTTATTTTTCCCTCTCTCCCTGTTTGCCGTCGCCCTGCGCTCTGCCGTGGCGCTCCTTTACGGCCGGGCCACGAGGCTCAGTGTCGCTGCCATCACTCTCCGGTTCAGAGGATAATATCACACTGCATATTCTTTGAAAATATACTCTCCTGTGAGACGTAGAGAAAACACAGTAACACCAACTGGCACTTAATTCTGCAGGCTCCCTATCGTTGCCAACTATGCAGGCGGAGAGGGGGCCGCAGGGTGTGTTGTGTTGGAGGAGCTGGGGGTCAAAGGGGGCTTCCTGACAGGAAGTGAAGTCTAGCTGAGAGGAGAAAATCAGACAGGAGACTCCTAAAAATATTGAGTGGCTTTTAATTTGGTTCCCAGTCGGTTGTTACTGTGAGCCGGCTTCAAATGGCACGAATGGTCGGTTGTTCATGCACAGCATATAGCAGCGTTTCAAATAAATGAATCTGTCTGACAGAGACCTCTTCCACAGACATGCACTGCTGATGCAATGTTTTCTTACCCGACAGGTCCCTTGTTATAAGACCTTGGAATGTATTCTTATGTTTCCCCCCTGCCGTCCTCTCTCAGCCATCCCGCTGATATAATCATGTCCTGGTGTCTTGGCTCAGATTTGGAGAGGAACTTCACTTTCTGATCTAGCAAAAGAAAGAGTTCACATCTTGGACGTGATGTTCTTTTAAAATGGGACATTTCACTCCAGTTATTCCCAATAATACCTCAGAGGCCAAACCTAGAATTTGGAGTTGCACAAAGTCATTTTTCCCAAAGTAATTTTGACGTATTGAATGAGCTGTCAACCAGAACAGATGTTTATACAGATACTTAGGCCTGTGGATACACATTTGTGGATTTGGTTTAAATTAACTGGAATTAAATGGTTCAGTTGTTGTAGGACATGTTTTGACAGCAAGGTTTTGTTTTGTAAATAGAATTCTTATGCAGGAACACTGATATATTCCTTGAGCGCTTGGTTAATACTTTTTTTAAATTGGTACACATATATTTTTACATTTATGCCATTTTTTTTAGACATCTGGTTAAATTTTATAGTTTCCATTTTTGGTTGCAAGTAAAGCCTTGTCAATAGTGTCGATCTTCTGTCCACATTCTTTGTGCAATAGGACATGGACTGCTACTGTACCAGCCCACTGGACGTTTCCTTTGACACAACAAAAATGTTTTTTAGCAGAGTTGGGGGAGATAAAAGACCTTAAAATAGCCATTTTATTCAAGTGTTGACCCTGCGTGGGTTCAAAATTAAAGTTGTTTTTCTAAACGCTTGATATTTATGGTGAAGATAGAGTAGATTGGATCAAGTGTTGAGGTTAAGAGACTATTTTAAGGAATTAGTCGACTAAAAGTTGTCAGCGAGAGAAAAAAATACAGCGAGTTGTTTTTCTCAAAAGATATCCCTAAATGTTCTCTTCTGTGACTGCACTGAAAAGTCATAAAAGCTGCATAGTTGGATGAGGCGATGATTTCATTTCAACATCTGTTCCAATTGCAGCTAAAACAGCTGCATATGGCGTTTTAAATACTCTTATTCTCCTCACACTATTAAAATCCACCGACAGTAAACTCAATGAGCCACATATCACACTGCAAGTCAAAAAAGAAGTCAGTTTTTTAAATCAGGTTCAGTTTGCTTATAAAACGTTCGGTATTTGTTCACGTGTTTCATTTAAATTTACTTTTCGTGCACACTTGAAGTACTTTAACATGTTTTTAGTTTGGCTGTTTGGGGTATCAGAGCTTTAGGTCCAGTTTGCTGCCTCTGTGTTTGTATAGTCGTGACAGTGTGAGTCCGTGAAGCTCTGGGAGGCTCAGCAGTATAAATATTTGGACATCAGTAAATATTCCTTCGGTTGTGAATTTGATCACGCAATAACACCAATATAAGGGTCTGTTTTCTTAAGCAGATGCCATCTAAGCACGCTCATGTGGGTTTTATGTCGAGACACACCGGTGTTAAGCTTTTCATACACACAAGTGTTGCTGACACAACGGCACGAATAACAAACTGCCCCAGTGTCTATATTAATCAGTCAAAAGAGCGATGATGAATAACATATTTACGAGTTTATGCCAGCACTAATTCTTGTTTTGTCTTTGTCTTATTCATCCATACACATGGGCTCTTTTTTTGGTCATTGTTGATATCAGGTCGCTGTTCATAAACATTTAGGTCACACAGTAACAGTAAACTGTTCCCTCGTCTGTTCTTTTTTGTGGCCATCAAGACAGAAACGCTTAATTCAAAGTGTCAAAATTTGCCACCGCCTGTTACTGATATTTTAAGTGGTCAAAGCAACTTTGTGTTACGCAGCAGCCAGTGACGGATTTATGTGAACTCTTTGAACATGTGCATTTTGTTTGCATCAGCTGTTCTTTTTTTGTCTCATTGCCGCACCGCTCTTTGTTGCTTTGCAAACAAAGTCCTTTGCATTTAACTCTGAGGCATTTCATGGTTTGAGGAAAAAAGAAAAAAAAATCAGTAGCTCTCAGCCTCTTTAATTTTTGCTTCTGCTGCACTGCCACATTTGACACGAGGATTTATGGTTTTGTCGTCTCATCTAAAGTTGTATTCCCCGAGCCTTTCAAATCAACAAATACTTGTGATTATGAGTGATGCCACCGAAAAGCACAACCGACTTATTTATTATTTCGGGAGAGCCGAGACATTTCTTTCTTCAGCGTTGGAAAATGTTTTCCTTGTGTTGTGGCGAGGCTGATGTTTGAAAGGCGATTTTGCTCAGGAGGTCTGTGTTTTCTCACTAGTGGTAGTGGTATATTTAGATGTTGATTATGGATAATCAGCTGTAATGACGGAAGTGCATGGCATGTGTGTTTAGACTCAATGCCATCATCATGGAACACAGACCAAACAGAGCTGTCTTATAGACTTCAGATTTAGACTCAAACTTTCATTCATAGGCAGCTTCGCATGCAAAAAAGAAAAAAAAAACAGCAAACTTAGCTCCTAGTAGGTATATCTGCAAAATTTCCATCAGTTGGCTACTTTCCAGTCAGGATCAAGGAGCAGTCCTCTCTCTCGTCCTATCATCTCTTAGGAGGTCAGGTTAAAGGTGAGAGGTCACAAATGGCTGCTTGTATCCTCTCATCAGGAGCGCTGTGGTCACGGCCCCTATCGCAGCCATAAAAGCTGTGACATTGCTGACCAGGGCAGCCAAAATCCAATATTCTATCACTGACCTGTCCCGGTTTCCTTTTTGTCACTCGGAGATGTCCCCCAGATCAGGGTCATTGCTTTTTTTAATTCAACTAGAGGAGCCATTTCTTAGCCCATAATGACACCATTAGTCTTGCTATCACCTTTGTCTGTGGTCGCAAAATGCCAACGGCCTCTTGCGCTTTTCGTTCAACCTAATTTAGAGGCAAAACCTTGACTGTAATCTTGATTATTCGCTGAATGAGATTTTAGTTTTTTTCTATTCCAATCTTAAGCATTTTAAAGACAAAGAGGAAATTTAGCGTCACTGGTTTTCTGCTTCTCCACAGAGTGCGACTTTATTTACAGCCGTACTTCCTGTGGTGTTTATTTGAAATGCAGCTAGCACGGCCTGGCCCGGGTTTAGAATATCCACGCTGCCACAGGCTAACACTCATGGTTAATGTCCTTCAACTACAGTCTATACTTCAGCTAGAAGGCCCCAAGGCTACTCTCACATGCTTCCTCCGGAGCAGGCCTCGGCCACAAAACCCTCTGCCAGCACTCAACTCCAAAACGCTGTTTCCACTCCCAAGCCCAGACTTCTATTCCCTCTGTGCCCTCTTTATTTGGAATGTATTGTAAACACGGTCAATGCCAATATGGTGCTGCAGAACAAAAAGCAGTTATGAATTGAGGTTAAGTGTAGGGTTGTTTTCTGTATGACGTGCAGTGGGGTACAGAGTGATGGTGTGCAGGCGTTTCGGAGGAGCGGTTGTCTTGGCTTAGCGTGCGATTGGTTTTGATGGGTACATACTTGTTGTGCCGAATAAGGAAAACTATATGGCTTTGAGAATCGTCACTCACGTATAAATACGTTTGGATGTGTATTAGAAATTCTTGTAAATCGATCTTTCTTTCCTCCTCGCAGCGCTGATATCTTCAGTCCCTGTGGGTTTTCTCAGTTTACTGAAAAGCTAGTCTACATAAACACACGGTTTCCTCTATCAGCTCCAGAGATGATGACAGGCGAGTTTAAAACGTTCATGCTTCTACACATTGTGGGTCTTTCACTGCGTGGTCATTTTTCCGTTGAATTAAATTGTTGAGTCAATTAAAGTGACTTGTTTTGGTCCCTTGTTTGAGCCTGACTAAAATGTGGATCACGACTTGGATTTACTGATACATTTATAAACCAGTGCCACTTTTTAATTTGAGCTGAATAATGTGGAAAGGTGTTGTGAGTTCACGCTGTGATTGATGATTTTTTTAAAAGAATAGTTTAGGTCTCCGAGCTGAGAATTTTTTGGCGCATATTTCTCCATCTCCCTTGAGAGGAAAAAGGGGAAGAAGTGTTGTGAGGTTCAGACAGGCCCCATGACCTTGTTGCTTTATTATTCTTTTGACGGTTGTGTTGGAGGTGTTGAAATATTGAACAGAACGTGAGAGACGATGACTGCTGAGTTTCCCTTCCTCTCGTTGTCCCTTCCAAGTTGAGGATTTAAAGTCGCGCACGGTTGTGGTCGGATTGTTTAGACTGACACCTTCAACCATAACGTTAGTCAAAGAGAGGAAGAAATTTGTGTATTTACTTGTGATAAATGCACTCTCAACACGGCTCTTTCACTCCCGTTCACTGGTATGTTAACTGATTATGTAGCCTGCTCGTGCTCCTTTTAGGATTTATGTTTTATTTGATATTAGTGGGCTGTTGTGACAGGAATGCTTGTAGGGAGTGTAAACCATAGATTTCATAGGAAAAGCTTGTTTTATTTGTTCATTTTTCTAAAAATTAAATCCATATTTGACTGAAACATTAAAATAATATAACAATTACTTGATTTCTCCTTCCTTTCCATTTTTTGACTGTTTTTGTCATGTTGCATGTTGGTGCCACTTGCACTAATGGTTTATTTTTTAAGCACAGCTACATTTCAATGTGATGTTGGCACCACATTAATATAGGTATTATTAATAATAATGAACTTTATTTCTGTAGCACCTTTCAAAACACGGCTTACAAAGTGCTTCACAATGCATTAAAACACACCAAACATGAGATAAAACAGTAAAAGCAACAAAACATCTGAGAAAACATTGCAACCTTAAAAAGACCAGTGACCAAGCATAAAAAAATATAGAAAAATGCCTACAGGTGTGCTTCTAAAAAAAATTTTTTTAGTATTATTAGCATCACCTCCTTCCAATGTGTAACCCTATATTTAAATGTTACCCATATATTTCCCAACTTTTAATCCCAAATGCTAAATTTCACATGATGATATTTGTAAATGATACTCTGTGACTTCCTGTTGCATCAGTAATGTGCTGATAGAGTTTGTGTTTGCTTGCAGGAATGGCAGAACTCCATCCAGAAGAATGCAGGTCTGGCCTTTATCGAGTTGGTCAACGAAGGCAGGTAGGTAACTCTGACCCGCTCTGCGCTTTCCTCTCGTCTTGCGGCAGCACTTCATTAACTTTCCAACCTCTACCCATCGGCCCCTTTCCAATTTCACCGTCCCCGGATCACATCACTGCCCCTCAGGCCCCCCCAAGATCCCCAAGGCCCCTGTGACGGGGTGGCTGTTCAAGATTCTGGACAACAATCAATGTTTGGGGCTTAGGAGAGTGAGGATTGAGGACCTCTGAGTTCAAGGCTCCATTCAATACCTGCTCATCCCAGAGGGATTTGGGGAAAGGAGAGGGGTTAGGTGGAGGGTGACAGGAGCTGTGATCGCTGGTTCCTCTGTGACACTTGGGAAATCGCTCTTGATTTCCCACTGTCAGTTTATGCCTTTCTGCCTGAGCCTTTATCTGTCTGTAATCATCTCTTCTGTCTACCTCTATCTTTTGCCATTTGTCTTTCTGGCTCTTGTTTTTCAATTATGCCAACATTTGAGCTTTCCCATATCCACCTACTTCAGGGCCGTCTTTCTCACTTCACTTCCCTAAAGTTGTCAAACTCTTATCAATTTCAGAATAAGAGGATCACACTTTCTATTATTGATTTTTAGCTTTTAGAATTGACAGAAGCTAATCCCCAGTAATACTACTGAGACTAGAAATGTAGCGCCTTGACTTGTTTGTATTGGACAGGATTATTAATTTACTTTAAAGAGTTGGCACCACATTCCAAGTCACAGGTACTAGCGAGCGTGTAGTCATTTGTCATACGTGCCTGTATGCATATATGTGAGTAGAAATAAATATGAATCAAGCAGTCGTCTAGAGTGAAAATTAATGCTTCAGCAGTTAAAGTCTAATATCGATTTAATTTCATTTATTCAATTTAAATCCAGGTGTTACGGCTGAAATGCTAAGTTGATTCCTCAAATAGTCAATCAACATTATCAGTTTGACTGTTTTGCTGTTGACTGTTCTGTGTTCTGTTAATCACTGGTGTAGTTATTTTAAGGAAAAATACCATATGCATGAGTTCTAAAGTTTGTGATACTTTTCTCTGTGGAAAAAGAACTTAAAACTGATTTTGAAAGTTTGCTGACAATTTAAATGTTTAAAATTTGTAACAATTTGAATATGTTAAGTTTGTTATATTATGTTATCAGAATCAGCTTTCATGGTCTAGTACGTACACAACATGCAAGGGATTTGGATTCAGCTGTTGGTGTCACTCTAGGGAAAAGGAAAAGAGAATAATAGCTATAGACACCTATAGAAAAAAAGTATATAGATAGATATTTACACATCTAGAAAAAAACATACATATACAGTAGGGCAAAACAACAATTGTTTTTTTAATGTCTTTGAGCATTTATCGTCCAAGCAGTTAATCAGTAATGAAAATAATTGGTTGCATAAAATCTAAATGTTTTTCATCGTATGTCCAAACAATCCATCTGAAGTACATTTTGCTGTCTTCAATTTCCATTTTCTTTGAGTGTTTTTTAAAAAAGTTAACACTGAGTGACAGCACCTTGACAGAATTGCGTTTCATAGCCCTATTTCACAGGGTTTAAGTTAACGTGTTAAAAAAAAAAACGACACTTTTAAGGTAGCATAAGTGTGTTTTGTCCACATATATACGATCTTCAGCACCATAAAGAAGAGCATTGGCTGGGTTATTGATAGCGGGGCCTGAGTAGGGCCATGGAGGCTGCAGAGGCTCCGGTGCCTCCGCTCCCCTGCTGCACTGTGCTGAAACAGCAGGCTTAGGTTACAGTCATCCCCTGGCCCCTAAGGCCCCCCCCCCCCCCCCCCCCCCCCACACACACACACACACCTCTCCTCGCTGTCTACTGCTCTGTTATTGTTCCACTTTGCACAGTCCTGACCTGTAGGGCTGCAGAGAGCTTTCTTTGACCCACACACACACGCATAACATGCATGTTTCATCAACGCTGATAAGAAGGCGGAGGTAGACTACACATGTAGCGACACGGGCAGAGATCCTCCCTCACGTCAGATGCATATCATTAACAAATCAATTAGCACCTGCACCCCAGTTAACAGACAAATCTGGTTTGGTTTTGTTTCCAAATTAGATTTCCTGCTCATTATGCATGGTTCTTTTTCAGCATTTTCTGGATATTACATGGCTGTTTTTCTATAGGTTGCTAGATAGCAGCGTTGAACACATGCTGTAGGTACTCTGAAGCTCAGGAGTTTCTGACATTTGTGAGCTTTTCTTTCCAGATAGTGTTCGTAAATGTTTTAATAATTAAATATACATGTTATTCCTGTGCACTGATGCCCGTCTTCCCTCTTCCCCAGGCTTCTAAGTCACACCATGAAGGACCACCTGGTTCGTGTGGCGAATGAAGCTGAATTTATCCTCAGCCGACAGAGAGCTGAAGACATCCATAAGCATGCAGAATTTGAGGTGAGATGCTGCACAAATTATGGCAGGCGTGTGTACGAAATGCCTCATTAAATGATTTTGTATTTTGTAAGCAACCAAAATTGCTTCTTGATGTATGGAAATAATGACTGCCCAAAATATATTAAGATCAGATTGTAGCCTTCTTTTGCAATTTTTTAACAAGTCAGATACAATTCTATAATTTCATTTAGCAGACGCTTTTATCCAAACGTTTACGGTCACCCACACAATTGGCAATTTCATGTTTTCCATAAAAACTTGTACTTTTTTCATGTGCTAACGTAATTGCACAAAGGTTCTCTAATCATCAATTAGCCTTTCAACACCGTCAGTGGCATTAGAACACAGGAGTGATGGTTGCTGGAAATGTTCCTCTGCACTCCTATGGAGATATTCCATTAAAATCAGCCGTTTCCAGCTGGAATAGTCATTTACCACATTAACAATGTGTAGACTATATTTCTGATTGATTTAATGTTATGCTCATTCAAAGAAACTGCTTTTTAAAAACAATAAAAATAAGGACATTTCTAAGTGACCCCAAACTTTTGAACAGTCGTGTACATCTGTGAGTAGATACAAGTTACAACACAAGCCAGGATCTAGTGAGGAGAAAACAGCTTGGATAAAAGCCATAATACAAGTTCAAATGTGGCAATAGGACCATGGTGTCTACAGGTGGTGTAGATGTAACAGGAAATGTTTATTTTTTCAAATAGAACCAATATCCTTCATCTTAAAGCTAAAATCTACAACTTCCTAAATAAACAATAAAAAAGATAAATAAGCATAGGTATGTAGTCAACTTTGATTTCTGAACAGGTAATGAGATTGCATAGGAAATTAGCCACTGTGGTGAGAAAATGTTCCACTAATGCTGTTGTCAGTCACACTTGACCTGACAAATCTGGTCCACTTTTCACAATAGGGTTAGGGATAGTTTTAAAGTTTTTTTTGTCACACTTTACCATACAGAAAGATGTGCTTTCAAAAAATAGTAATAAGAGGATTTCAGATTCAGCAGTAACTAGAGCAACAGAAACATTTGGGAAATTGCCGGAAAAGCTTGAAAATAATTCCTCTGCCAATAAAAAATCTGTCAGATTTCCCTGTGAGAGATCGATGGGAACTATGGGCTTTTATAGTTCACACTGTAAAATCCATTTGGAGCTTGGGAGTCATGATATTAAGACTTCTCTCGTAGAAATGGATGCCTTGATATTCTTGTGCTTTGTCTGTGAATACATGTAATAAAAACAAGCAAGGAGTAACGGTTACTGGGAGCAGAGAGGAGCTGATCCAATGACTACCTCAAACTTGTCCATCAAATGTGAGGATCTGTCACAGCCAGCCCAGAGGATAAATGTTTACTTTTCAAACATAACCCTGGCTAATCACAGACATGCGCGCACACACACACACATACACACACACACACACACACACACACACACACACACACACACACACACACACACATACACATACACATACACATACACATACACACACACACACACACACACACACACATGTATTTTGAAGGTGGAGATCATGCTTGGCACATATCGCTAACCAAACACTGTGTAGTGTTAATTTATCCCTGTGCGTCTCCGTCTAACTGCAGACTTGCTCCTGAAGCATAACTTCTCCCCCTCTTCCTCCTACCAGTCCTCAGCACAAACGTTGCCTTTCACGTGTAGCTGCTGGGCCGACTCGGTCCTGACCCGTGGGCAACCTTCTTGCCCCTTTCCGAGTCAAACTCCGCTACACTCCCTCCTCTGCTTTCAAGATCTCACCAAAATCATTTCCTGTCCTGCTGAGATCCTGTCCATTATACTCCCGCCGGGGGTGTATTTTGCCAGTGACAGGAATATGGCATCCTCCCCTCTCTTCCATCCCTCCTTCCCTCCCTCATTTCTCAGGAACCTGCCAGCACTAAAAGCTGCAGACAGACCTGAGAGGTGCTGGCCTGAAGGGCTGACTGTGTCTAAACCCACCGCCTCCACCCCCAAACCTCAGCCCCCACTTTGCAGTAAAACGTGATGCTTTTTTCAGGTTCAAGGAAGGGTCTCTCTTACATTTGGGTAAAGTAGAATCCCTCAAGACTGCTGAAAGTCAATCACGGGGGTGGGGGCACAACTTTTGCATTGACATTTTGTCTTTGATTGCTATGTTTTGCTCTCCTCACTGTACAAACTGATTTTCTGAGTGAAGCCTGAAGCCTTGATATTTATCCCACTCCAAGTTTCAGTCATTTGCACAGCATCATCTTTCATGATCCGAACGTATCATTATCAGCACTAACTGCTGGTGTGTGATTGAGTTCTGTTTGGTTCAGCTGTTTAAATTTCTGCCCACTTCATGAAAAGGTGTACAGTACTTGTGCTCTATCAGAAGCGCATGTGAGGTTAGGCATCTGCCTTCATCTGACACAAGAGCAGCACAAGTAAAAACATCTTGGAGTATGTTGCTGACAGACAGACTTGGCAGTCATTCTGCACACGACAGCCCCAAATGATTCTGCTCTGCCTGTTGTTGTGGCCGCAGGCCACATGCTCTTATTGTAACCATGTCCCTCTGCGTTTCTCAAAACTCCAGGCATTAGTTCCTGATTCCTAACCTGGCATACAGTAGTTTGACTGAGCACACAGACTCACTGTCCCGACCTCTCCAAGTCTAATTGACTGCTTTTCTTGTTGCTCCATATCCTGTTTGTGGGTTCTCCTTCTGGAATATCACATTTCTTCAAGCTGAAATCTTTGCACCACAAAACCTTGATTTACTTCAAATGTGTGCTTTGTGTTTAGATAAGAAGTGTTGAGTATAAAAATAACTATTAAACTGAGAGAATTCAAGTTCTAACACAAGCATTTAGTGAGCGCACAGTCATTTGGGTGAATACTAGCATGCACATAAACACGACCTGAACAGTCTGTTGTGTAAGGAGAGTACAAATGACCGGCAATAAAGGACAAGACCTCCATTGCCCGGTTATTTAGGAATTAGTTGTTTTGCTTTGCCAGCTCCTCATATCCACACTGCTTTCTACAGTTAGATTTATGATATTTAAAAACGTAGCTATACATTGCCTGTGCTCTACTGTGTATTTTAATAAGGTCAGTGTTTGCTGTGTTTCCAGATGAAGCAGCTCTATCAGTTACATGAACTATTACTCACTTGAGTGCAAAAACACAACTAATAGGAAGCTATAATTTAGTTTTAGTTGTATTTTTGTGCTGGTGTTTGTAACTTTACCTACCTTTGCAATCCTCCCGCCGTCCTTAATCAGATATCCAAGCCTGGCGTGTCCCAAACTATGTTTCACAATTGAATTCCCCACTTAAATGCAGTTGCTCCTCAGTGACCTCTGAGAAGAAGTGAGCCCCTGATAAGTCTTGCTCTGATATTGCTGTATTGATTTTTGCCTCCATAGAAGCTCTGCTAGAGCCTGCTGGAGCCAACGGTTTCATTTTGCACTGCCACAATAAAAATAACAGGCCAATGAAACATCCCCCTTGAGGGTGGGGGTGGAGGGTTTTGAAATAATTTTCAGCTATGTCTCAGTTTTTAAAGCCTTGTTCCTTTGTAATGTGTTGTGGTGACACTATAGGTTGGTTATTGTTTTCGGAGAAATAAACCTCAAAATAGGCCTCTGCAATGTCTCATTTTGGATGTCATTGTGCTACATTGCAACTGGGGAGGTTTGTTAAGCAATGCAGCACCAACTTCCAAACCAGGCTCTGCAACTCCCACACTATACTGTACTGCATGTGAGAGATCCTGCTTTAGTTAAGCAGCTGCGTCAAATTTCAACTAAAACCCCAGAAATGAGAATAAGTCAATACATAAAAACAAATTTATGTTTGCCTCCTGTCAGATGTCATATCCTCGAGAAGGCCGTGATAGAGGAGCCTTTTGATTTAGATACCCGTTTGCCTCAGAGACATAACATATGCTTTTTCTCTCTCACCGTCTCTCCCTTTCTTTTGCCCTCACACTCTCGCCGGCTCTCTATGGGACAGAATTGAGTTATCTTTGGCCCTGAGAGTAAGTTATTACAGTGGGCTTAGGGTGAAACAGAGATGAAGATAACTAGGGGGAAATCCAATTACCTTTTAGGGTTCTCTATCTAATAGGATCCTTAATGTGAAGGAGATCTGCAGATCGGATGCTGCCGCCCTGCACAGCAAATGATAGACTCGGATATCTTCCACAGGAGCAGGGAGGAGAGGGAACCCAGGCGATAGAAGGGAAGAGAGAGAAATCGAACTCCCTCTTTTTATGGTGCTGTTCATTAGGGATGAAATGTGGTGGGCTCAGGGGCACGAGGGCAGATAAGAAGGTTCAGATAGGGAAGAGTGACCAAGACCCAAGTCATTTCTGTTCTTTCTTCCTCTTCCTCTCCCTTCTGCTCAATCTTTTTTACCTCCGCCAAGGAGGTTATGTGACACCCGGCGTTTGTGTGTCTGTCTGTCTGTTAGCAAGATAACTCAAAAACACCTGAGCAGATTCACATGAAATTTTGAGGGGATGTAGACTATGGTAAGAGGAAGAGCTGATTTAATTTTGGTGGCAATCTGGAAAGGATCCTGGATTCTGGATCACTTTGAGTTTTTTAATATGTGGTCCAAAATAGGACAAAAACATCATAGGTTAGTATGTCGTCCAACAAATTGGAGCAAGGTGTCCAAATAGCTCAACTGGTTAAGAAGGTGATTTGTAAACAGAACTGTGTCAGAGACACAGGTTCAATTCCAGCTCATGATCCTTTACTGCATGGGTTTCCTGTTTTCCTCTCTATCCTTGGCGGAGGTCTGCACTCTCTGAGTGCTTTTCTAGTTTCCTCCTGTTTTCATATCGCCCCTTGATTCATCCTCTGCTGTTATATGGAGTAATTGAATTGACTGTCTGAGAGATCCTGTGAAAGCCAGACGATAGCAGCTAATTAGTGCTTGGCGTCTTTGTCTTTCCTCTGCTGAGCTTGTAAAACGATCTGGCCCTCCCCACGTTAATGACATTAACATTGAGCTGATACTCATTATGTTCTATTATCATAGCACTGGTCTATGGAAGCATCACAAACCATCAGACAGTGCACAGCACCAGAGAGGAAAACTCAGCAGCACCGCAACATTTGTTGTTATAAAATACACAAAAAACAGTTCACATATTAAGCTACACATAAGCCTGTCTTTACCCACTTTAACCCGTTGAGCTTGTTTGGTTTCTGTCTGTATTTTATTTGAGGTTGCAATTATTGTCTCCAGAGCTGTGTTCCAACGTGTACTGTTGCTCACTCTCATGTTTTAAGGATGCTCCACAGGTTCTCAGAAGGGTTGAGTTCAGGAGATGATTTCGTCCTCCGCTTATTTCCATAGCAACCACTGAGTCAGTGGTGTTTTGTGGAGCATGAGATTTTGTGTTTTCCTGCATGAAAATAACTTGACTCCAGAAGGCGCAATTCTACTTTTTATATCATGACTAGATATGGTCCTTTCAGAGCACCACAGATCTTCTGGAAGTGATTCTGGCATCCTCAAAGGTCCTAAAGGGGCCGACAATCTCACTTTGCAATATTCAAGCCCAGATCATATACTGTGCCACCTGCGTGCTGACATCGCTGTCAGAGTGGCCATTCAGAGCTGCGTCCATCTGGACCTTCATTCATCAGTGAAAAGAACAGTTTGTAAATGAGGCTCTGTGTATTTCTGAGCCCACTTCAAACCCTCGGTGAGATTTGGCAGGAGGTGCAGAAATGCAACTTTATGCGCTAGAGCCAGACTCTGGAGCTCCAGACACAACAGCAGATGAAAATGTTCTCAGCTCAACATTGACTTTATGTACCTATAATTTTACACTTTATTTTGTCTGACGAAAACGGTCTTTATTAAGCCAATATCAGACCAAATTCATCAAATCTTACATAGTTAGATATGTGTTTTTGTGAAATGATTGAGGATTGAACAGATTTTATTTTCAGAAAGGACTTTGTTCCTCCCAATACTGCATGAAAACCGTGACCCTTAATCGTCTAAACAACCTCTTTAAATATGTTTCCAATTAATTAAAAGCATCCTGCATCAAAGAACAACCAACCTCGTCTGGCCCTTTGTAATGCCAGTTATCTGAAAAGATATGTGAATTAAAAATGTAAAATCTTTCTCAGAATAGCTAAAAGCTACATGTTTAGTCACTGAAATCCTTCTAGAATTACACTTGGATAATAATTTGAGACACTTTGTGTTATACTCAAGCATTCTGAAAAACAAAGGTGACTCAAACACACACGAGAGAGCCAGAGGACCACAACTCCCACAGGCTATTTACACCACATCATTCCCAGTACTCAAACTGATAGCTGCCACCAACTGTAGCTTGCTGTCATGTACTTGTCGCAGCTGTAATGTGGTATGTCAGCAGGGCTGGATGCCCGAGCATCTCATTATGGGCAAATCTGTTGTCAAGAGAATGAGAGAAAAAACAGAAACATGCCTATTTTTGTGGCACCATGAGGACAGGGGTGCTTTGAGAAAGGCAAGTGACAAAATTCACATAGTGTGAGAACAAAAACTGGACTACAATAGTTCTCTTAGGAGATAATCTGACATTATTGTCAAAACATAGAGCATATAAGTTGGCATGTTTTGGCGTTGCTCTGTCTTCTTTTGGTGGGCGCTTATTTTTGTCACTGTACGAGGTGGACTGCTTCAGTCAAGACACGAGGAGATGGAAAAGGAGGAGCGGGGTCCAGAGGATGGTTAGAGAACAGTAGTCTCAGTCCTGCTGTCTTGTCAACATAATGAAGTCCCCAGATACCTCCTCTGCAGCTCCCATCATTATGTGTGACCAGCTAACCCCGAAATATGACTTTACTCCACAGATTCCTTTGTTTCATTCTGACACAGTCCCTTTAGTCACTGGAAGAATGTTCTCTTGATTTTTTTTTCTTTCATTTGGTGGCACTCCTGAGAGCTTACAATGGTGGATAAAAGTAGTGATGAGCGGTGCACAATGCTCTTGTGTGCCTTTTAGATACTGTTGTATGGGAGAAAACTAAACCTGTTCCTGCTTTAAATTCTTGTTTTTCATAGAGATTTGTTTTCACAATGAGCCTGAAATCTGTGCAGCTACACTGTGTTCATAATTTCAGGCATCGGCCAATTCAGGGGATGTATTTTTCACCTGGTTGCGTCCTACCTTCATTTGACTATTTGTCATCTCCAGAAGACGTTTTAACACGTACGATTCTTCATGTGACGTGACCTTGAAGCCGAGCCGAAGTCATCGTGCAAAAGATGGCAGCGGTGCAGACTGATGTGGCAAAAGGAGGGCGCGGTTTTGCGGAGACGAGAGATTTCTGGGTAGGAAAGATGAAGAGGCTGCCAGCCAAGCATGGTGACCAGTCCATTAAAGATCAGCCACAGACAGTGTGAAGGGAGGAGCTGGGGGAGGAGAGGGAGGAGATACTTTGATAAGTGTTGCGCCTGCGTTAACCTTGATGGCCGCTAGCAGTGGGCTGATGCCAGCAGCAGGGATCTGTTTCAACTGGATTAGATTATTTTTTTTCCTCTGGCACACCAAGAGAAAAGGGGGAAAAAAATCAATACTTGGGAGCACGGCATGACAGGAGCATCATTTCAGAATTGAAGTGGCTGTCAGGCATTGTCATTTGGTGACTTTTGTTCGCCATTGTACTTTTAAGCCCTCATTTTTCTCCCCCTCCTCTTCCTTTCACTCGTTTCTTCCCTGGCCCATTGTCTGAATTCCCCTGGTGACATTTTATGTTGCAATTTGAAAACTCGAGGGCAAGGGATCAAGTGCAAGAGAATCTCTCTGAAACCAATTGGTGGACTGGTTCAGCATCTACTTTTGTTTAGCGACCCCCATCCTCCTTTCTCATTTCGTCCTCTTGTCTCCCTAGACCTCCATTGTGTTCCAGGAGGAATTTATTTGTAGTGTATTTGCATTCTCAGATACCAGACAAGGACAAGTCTGATGTCTCGCCTTCCTCTGGACAGTTTCTCTGCCCGTTTGTAAATGAAACCCTCAGGGAGTGCTTGTCGACGGATGTGAGAAATTGGAGATTCTCGTAGAGCGATAGCCCAGCCTTGGCGAGCGTGTAGCCCTGATGTGCCACCAATGTCAAGAGATTGCAAATCAAGCGCTTTAATAACATCTCTTCTGGTTTTGTTTCTTCCTCCTGTTCTCCGACAGAACCCTGAGACCCTGGTGTTGTCAGGTGGGCTGTGCTGAAGGCTCACCGTGGCATGGCAACACCGCTAGACCTTTCTCTGTCACTCTAATTGATAAACATAGGGCTGATATCTTGTAATGAGCCTCCATTTTCCAGCCTATTATACTGGTTAACCCTCTCAACCCACTGAGGGAGAGGAGGAGGGGACGCATCATCTGACACCAACTACAGCATTTAGACACTGGTACACAACTGTGAAACTCTCCTCCTTGCTTCCCCTGCTTGTTATTTGTAGAATCATCATCATGGCAAAAATACGAGTGGGTTGCAGCGATGACCACAACAGCAATTTTTAGCGCAGAAAGCATGCTTGCGTGGTGTTCTCTGGTTTAAAATGAGGCCCAGTTACGATTAGAATGCATGTGTTTTAATGTTTTGTCTCTGCGTGTTGCTATTTTCTGCCATTATGGTGATTCTAGAGATGATTGCTGTTCTAGTCACTCCTCTCGCGGCCCATTTCCCCCCCTAAACTCCCAACACACATCCATAGTTATTTATTTGAACTGTGGATGGATTGTGGGAGACACGACTCGGTGTAATTGACTCGATTAATGCCAGCCATTATCATTTCGTCTTCACCCAGCTGTCTCCTCAGGCGGAGCCAGCGCCCACGTTGCCCGACCCTGTCAGCCAGGCCATGTAATGGAAGGTGCTGCCCATGATTACAGTGTCGCAAGTCATAACGCTCTCACTGCCAGCAAGTTGTGCCCTGGTGGCTGTCTTGCTAGGAAGCTAGCAAAGCACAGTCCTTTTTTTCTTCTACCCAGCTGTATGTTTTCAACTTGGAAAATAGAACCGCTTGTCTCTTTTTCTGGCTATTTTCTGATCAAAATATGCACGCTGACTGCTTCAGTCACTCCAAAAGAGGCATGTTTCTAATTGAAATGGAAACAGAAACTTTTTAATTCACTTCTTATGTTTCCTCAGCATTCCTTGAAAGGAATGAAAGAACAGTTTGTTTCAAAAATACTCCAAATGTCCATTTTTAGCTCCTATCCTTTATCCTGTCAGTGGACCCGTATGCAAGTGAATACAGGACGTTGCCAACAGGGAGATTTACTTTATTCGCTTTAACCTTCGTAATAACATAGCAAGTCCTTCATAATACCTTGGCATATTCTCTGACTTCACATCAGTGGAATGACCCCCGGAATTAACAGTTACTTGTCTTTTCCACTTACAAGCGAACCCAAACGTTGGGTTTTAATGGCACTACTTATATGTGCAGCTTTTTTGGTTGTTATTTTAGGGGTGAGTCTGTGAATTTGGCCTTTTCTCCCGCGGCCGACTTTGGCTTTGGATTTAAGAAAAGCCCATTACGGCATGGAGGGTTTGGGTGTTTGGGCAGGCTCAACACACAGGTGGTGAAGTGTTTGTTTATGGTTATGAGTTTGAACCCAGCACCGTTGATTAGTACTGCAGACTTCACATGTCTCAGACAGAGGCAGATGGAAACGGACTCTTTACAGGCCTGCTGCTTGCTGTCTGTTTAAATGATGGAAGTCCACATAAGCATTTATTTAGTGAAAATGGATCATGCTTGTAATTGTGGAGAAAACTTGAGCATTTTTTGGAAAATGTCTCTCTGTCTCACTGCTTTGTGTTTGATATGTAGCAGATAGTATCTTCTGCAATAACTTGATATTAGATGTAAGAATTCTTGGATCCTTCGAGTCACTTTTCTCAGTCTGGCTTTCCTCTATTTCCCTCGTGTGCATGACTTTACCTTCCCTGATCAAGATTAATGGACATCCAACACACACACATGCACATGCATCCAGCAAAGCATTCTTTTTGTCTAAAATTTCAAACATTTGTCCAATGATCCTTCTTTCACACTCCCTTTGCTTTCCTTTTTCCCGGGTCAGCTCGCTGGAAGGTCAGGGCCCACTTTAAAGCCACATAAAGAGACATAGATTGATAATTAAGGCCCAGCAGCCTGCAGAAAAGCCCCTCTAATGTGATTTATACCGATAGATTTTCTGTCAGATATGAAATGTTGTCGGTCAAATTGAAGAGGAGGGCCCATTATAAAGCGCTTTACTGGTAACTTTGGGAAAGAGCGTCGTATTTTTTCCAGCTATATTTTGGGTGAACAGTTACTGTATGACTGTAGTTGGAGGTGACAGCGGTACTCTGCCAATGCTGCATTTATAATCTAATGATTCTGTATCCACAACATAAATGCAGCAATTCGCGTGGCATGTGTACTGTACCTTGCCTCCATAGCACATGTTTTTTATTCGTCCTTTTCTTTGTGCTCATCGTCAAAAAGAACGTCGTTTTGAAACGCCTCTTTCAAAGTAAGCCACGAGTGCAAAATGTCCGTGCAAAATAAATTGGTTGTGAGGCTGAGATTGGAAATCAAAACACTGTTTCAAATTATGGCTGTTATTTTCAGAAGGTGTTTTAGTTTCCGCGTCGCTGCAGAGTTCAAAGGCCCATTCTGATAACAAATTCAGACAGAGAATAATGTCCTCCCCATGCATTGCAGGTATCGTGTGATTTTTGTGCGCTGGAGGGCATTAGAAAATACATGTCCACTGTTATTAATCACCATGACACGAGGACAGAAATGACCCTATGCTTTTCATTTGGTTCTAGTCACAGAGTTTCTATATGTGAAAACACTGTTGTGCTATACAGCATATGTGTTGTTCCTTCCTCCACACCTGTTTTTGTTCGATGCTAACACGAGTTAGAACTTAAAATTCACTCCTTTGGCACATTTATATATGAATTTGCAACATGCACACTCATGACCGTTGGTTGCAGAATGTATAATGTGTTTTTCCATCTCTTTTGCAGTCTAATTGCGCTCAGTACGCGGCAGAGAAGCGAGATGAGGAGAAAATGTGCGACCACTTGATCCGAGCGGCCAAGTACCGCGACAATGTGACAGCCACGCAGCTGATCCAGAAGATAGTCAACATCCTGACGGACAAACATGGAGCCTGGGGAAACTCTTCCATAAGGTAAAACCAAGACCGAAATAGAGCATTATTAAGCCCTATAAGCCATTATCGGATAATATAGAATTCATTGTTATGAGGAAAAAATCCTAATCCTGCATACACAAAATATATTTTACAGTATAAGCACATTAATTCATTCTTTCAGTGTCATTTAAAATTAAAAATGAGAAACTACCATTTGATTTAGTGTTTTATCATAGTTGTGTTCTGTTCCCCACATGCCAGAATAATTTAAACGGAGCGATAAGTGACTGTGTTGCTTAACATTATGTAGAAATGACTTTAATCAAGACGATGCACCGGTTTTGTTTTGTTTATGAGCCGCGTTCATAGCATGTAATTTCCCCAGCCTTGAAAATTATTCAAATCACTGTAATGGTTTTAATCTCATCATTATCTTTCTCATCTCCCAATACTCACGACTTTGATTAAATTAGATTTGTAAAGGTGAAAATGTCAGCTGTGGGTTGAATGATGCATTGACTTGGGAGAGAGATGAAAGCCATTTGAACAGCTCAGCTCCCATTAAGAACAGAGGGAGCCTTATCCTGTGTGTTTGTTTCGCCAAATAGGCAGCAGAATCCAATGCAGCTATTCCCTAATGATGGCTGTTTGTGCAGGTAGTGTGTAATGGTGAGCCGGAGAGACGGCTGCTGGCTCACGCTTGTTAGGCTGAACCGACTCTCCAGAGACTCATCTGGCGAGGGTTAGTCTGCTGTTGGATCAAGAGTCTATCTCTGGCCCCTTTGTTTTCCTTTTTTTTCATTTGTTTCTCTCTCATATCAAGATGTGGTGGGTGTGTTATTTTTCATATTTTTCCTCCCTTGATCCAATCTCCTTTCTCCATTCTGTCAGTCTCCATGTGTACTCACACAAAGCGATGCCATTTACTATGGATATTGTGCTCCATGAGCCCTGGCCAGAAACGTCCCCCATTACCGGCCCTTTATGCTGTTGTGCTATTGATGGTTTTCCTAATGGCTGTCGATGGGCGCAGGGAGCCACTGGCACTGGGCCTTGGAGTGCACCGCTCTTTTAATAAATCACAATCAGTCTTGTGCCATTACATCAATATTTTTGGTCAATTACTGTGAAGGTCAGGTGGTGCAGCTTCGCACCAGAGCCCATGGAATGCGGGCATGGGAGAAACATCTGGTGCTGCGAATCTGGGAAACCGAACAAGTAAAAGGAAAAGGTGGAAAACAACTCCTGCACACCTGTATACCTGCAGGCATCCTAATGCAAGAAATGTTCTCTCCCTGATTCCACACATACACCAAACATGTGGCGCAGCAACATCCCTGCCTGTAAATAAGGCCGGGAGGAGAACAACGGATACACACAATGAAACCCTTTTTCCAGCTGTTAAAAATGAAATCCAGGAACACAAAGACAATATGTAGCTGTGATTATGTCCTTTTGTTGCATGGGTGTAAAACCCAAGTCTGCCCGCTCGCACACCATAAAAACGTATTCCCCAAAGTTTCCATTCAATAAAGGGCCTGAAAATGAAAATATTATTTTCTCACAAGCTGATGGGAATTGTTGTTTCCTCACGGCAGGCATCTAATATCTTTTGACACAGTGTGACCTGCCTGAATGCAATTTGTGTCTTAATATCCAGCTTACAGCGGCCCTGGCCTCTGGAGGAAAGAGGTGTTAGGTGATTTTCCCTTTTCCATTCCCCTGCTTCGTCTTTCCTCTGTCTGTGGTTCTCTCTCTCTCTCTCTCTCTCTCTCTCGTTCTGCTTCTCTTTCACAACATTCAATTTCTTCTCCCTTTTCCCCCCTCACTCCTTATCCTTTGCTCTCTCTTGTTTCACACTCTGCCTCAGTTGTAGCGCTGAGTGTCCAATGAGGATTCCTTGCACCAGACAAAAGCAGTGTCTATCATTTTTGTGCCCTTGTCTGTCATGTAGTGTCAGGACATAGACAGATCCTCAGCCAGTCAGACAGGGTGACTACCTGTTCATCCATGCATTTTTGTCTCACACCTTGAGACCCAGGTGTGCACCATGCCAGTCGGCTGTCTTTTTAAGAGAGGAAAGAAGTAAATGAATGGCTAGCAAGACGGCCACAAATGAAACTACTAGCAGATATCATTTTTTTCTCTCTCCTATTTTTTTCTGAGCTTGGGTCCACTGAGCATCCAGCCTGCCGTGGTGTTTATTTGGGTCAGGAATCATCTTTCATGTATATGACACCTAGACAAAGTCGACAGACAGAGAGGGGAGATGAGGGCAGATGATGGAGAACGCCAACTCACCGTCTCTGGGGACAGACACTGCTCTCCTCTTTTCCCTCTCATACCTTCTCTTTATTGCATTCTAATAGGCTGACTAATGTACCATGGAAATTCACTCTGGATGCAGGAAGCAGGGAAAGTAAAAGGAAGGTGGCTGCAGCTGAGAAAAGGTTGGAGTGTGACATAGAAGAAATGTGCACATTTCTTTAGTCAGAACTGTTGTTGACAGTCTACTGATGTAGCCAGTCTCTTTGGGGCAAATGCAAACATTATTCACGTTGCAGAAGCAAGCTTGCATCAGCGTCCTTTTTTATTTCCAGTTTACTCCAACAGCCTCTCAAAACACACACACCTCCAGCACCCACTCCTCTCCCTGTGCTCCTCCTTCCTCATATAAGCAGCTCATTTTCTGCAGCACCGCTGCTCTAATGGACGCCCCTGGGCTAGAGGCTTCCCAGCCAAGGGACATCCATCTTTTGGCATGTCACACTCCCGCCCAGCAAAAAATCTTTGTGATGTGCACTCCAATTTTTCTTCAGTAAATCAAATCTTCCTTCCTTCAGAAAGACAAATGCTTTAGGGTTGGAGTGTTATAGAGAAAATCAATACCGGCAAAATTGAAACAGTATGCCCTCGTATTGATCGGCCTTGTGAGATCGAAAACCAACAGCTTTGTAACTGTTCCACTGGACAGTTAGCTGACCTGTAATGGACAAACTATTGATATTAGCATTACTATTTTATCTTGTGCTACGTCATTTCACCAGTGCACTATTGAGGAAAGGAAGCCGCAGCAGAACACTCACAGCTAAGTCTCAGAAAGGATTTTTTCCTTCTTTTCAGCTAATGTCACAATAAATGGCATCAAAAGGTGTCTGTACCAAATACTGCAGAGGGTTTGTCACATCGCTTGATTGTTTTTAATAGATTTTGTAATAACATCTTCACATATGGATAATGCAAGTCATAGAAATAAATTCAATATAAATAGGAAAATGTTCTACATTTTCTATACGTTCTATTTGATGCATAACCTGAGGCAGCCAGCAGTGCTTGTTCTGTTTTTTAAATCCATATATAGTTTCTACACATCCTTTATTCACTACCACTAACCTCTGCTGCTTAGTGAAGTTGCAGCTTATGTTATCAATTAATCTGTTAACTAGTTTTATGGTTAATCTGTCCTCAAAATTTGGCTTCTTCGGATTACTTTGATATTTGAATATTCCTAATTTCAAAGGTATTTAATTTATAACCAAGCAGCAGAAAAAACCTATAAATAATGAATAATTGCCAGTTTTGCTTGATAATGACTTAATGAAAACATTTTCAAAATTGCTGTTATATATTTTCTGTACTTTGTATTATTCAGCTCATCATCTTAGCTAAACATGATGGTTTTAATTACTTCATTGTTTTCATCAGCTTTATCATGATATCCTTTATTCCATGAAATGAAACAACGTGGTGAAAAACAATCATTACTAATCCTCAAATACCGTTTATGCTTTGTCTGACCGCTAGCACAGTGTCCAAATGTATTTAAAAAAAAAAAAGAAGTTAATTCTCATATTTTAAAATTTGAAACCAGCAAGTGATTAATTGTGCTTTACGGGAAAGCTTTGTTCAACATTTTCAAATTTAAATATTCTTCACTAGATAAGCTATACTTGTTATTACAAGTGTTGTTTAAGCAGAATGTAAGACTCTAAATTCCAGCTGATCGGTTGGTTTGGCATTGGCATGATGTGGTTTGGTCTGATTTGCTTTACAGCGTCATCTTCACGGTGACAGAAGCAAACAACTCCCCAACTACCATCAGATTCAACTTCAGAAGATCACAAAATACAAATCTCTCAGTTTAAATAACACATTCTAAGTCAATTTATCCCTATCACTCATAAGAAGAAGCTGATTATTCTTTTTTTCCTCTTTTTTTGTTGTTGAACTGACTTGACCTTGGCACCGCTGCTCGTTCCCCCTCTTCCACATTACAGCCTCCCAAATCCACTCTGAACATATGGGCCTGTGCTTACTACAGTGAGGATATTCACATTGTACTTTTTTTTTTAAAATAAATGATTGCATGAGAAGCCGCGGCAGCCAGATTAATCTCTACTTGTATGCTTTCATTCCAGACTTAAATCACAATTATGATACATAATACTGAATGTAATGCATGTGTTAACGCCGAGGTCTGCACAACGTCTGCGCTGCCTTGCGTGTATGTGCTGTGGACACACTGTACATTAGGGCCGCTGCTGGTACTGTGGACGCAGGGCTGAAAAAGGAAATGGGACTCCGGCATGTCAATGGAGATCATAACCATAGGAAACAAGAACATAACAGTTTAAAATACACTGACTCTCGGAAATGCGTGACACGAGAGGGGCAGGAAGACACAGAGAGAGGGGGAGAAGGATGGAACCGAGGATGAGAGCGGGAGATATTTGTTACTGAAGGATCAAAAGTTGAGATGGAGACAAAGACAAGACGGGAGCATTTTTCTACGACATCCTTTCCTCCCGCTACGATATACACTGAGCCGTAGCGATGAGCGATTGTGCAAATCTGTATGTAAAATGTTGAGAGCGTGTCTTGTTTGCTGGATGGAAAAATCTGCAGCTGCTGACTAATCTCTCCATCACATTTCCTTTGTTGCTTTTGTTTGGAAATAGAATAAACACTGCAGCTTCGTCTTCATTCTTTCTAGATTGAGGTTTTCTTTTTTTTACTGATTTATTAATGCCATTTCCTAATTTACACTATTTTTACACCTTACCTTCTTATGGAGCAAATAGTTGTTGTTTTTATTCTAATAAGATTCATTTTGTTTCATCAGTTTTACAGTCAAAGGTCAGGTTGGCTGTTAAATTGTACCTAAAGTACATTATCTCTAAAATGAGACTGCATTGATTTACTCTTAACAAAGTCCGTCACTTTGTTTAGAATTTAACTGGTAATTTTTAGCTGGTAATAGCTTTTTGGTTTGCTTATAAATACTTGCAGTCTAAACACAAACACGACCCGATGTACTGAGCTCCGGCAGCTGCAGCTCCCGTCCCATCCGAGGCAGAGACAGTTGTTTCCTTTCGTCCAGGTCCCGGCTACTTCAAAACCAATTAGCCGGAGCTCGACTTCGCGATCATCCATCTGCCTCGATACAGTCATAAACATATAGCATAAACATACTACACCGAGCAATACGAGCCGGTCCTCAGTTATGCTCGTCTCTGTAAACGAGACTCTCCGTATCACGCAGACCGAAGTCCTTAAACGGGTTTAACATAAAACCCTCCACTTCATTAATCACGCGCTGTGACATCTCAGCAGAAAAGTTACATTGAACAAAAAGGATGTTCTCTAAATCTCTGGGGAGACTGTTCAAGTTTGACAGACGTGCGTTCCATCAGTTACATAAAATAACGTGCCACGAGGGCCCCACCGTGCAGTCTGGCGCATGGATATGAATTAGAATATGGCCTTAATGATAACATTTACCTCGACTGTATATACAGTACAGTGGCTGGGCCTGTAAGGAATAGTAACAAAGTGTCATGGCGAAACATATTAACAGCTGATGATGTCCATATGTTAGCATGGTTAAGTGTTGCAGCGTAGACGGAGACTCAAAAAAAATTCCGCTTTGCGGATCATTTAAAATCACAGCAAAGAGGAAAGTTAAAATTGGTTCTTGTAATTATCATTGTGGGGATTGTGTTTCCACAGCCTTTTTTTTAAATGCTTTTTTACTTCTCAGACACACAAAACACAATTCCCTAAAGCATGTCATCTAAACTGGAAGTGAAGATCGACGAGAGGTTTTCGGTTTAGCCGATTTACATCTTTTAAAGCCTTTTCTTGGATTTTGCTCCATCGGTATTGTCCTTCCTCCTCCTGGCAGCTCGGAAATGTAATGGAATGCTAGTTATGAAGAATGAAAGAAGGCCGCCATCCCAGAAAGACCAATTACACCGTCGTACCTCCGTGCCTGGCTGCTCAAAGCTAAGGCAGGATTCTGTAGCAACTCTCAGATTTATGAGTTTCATATACCCTTAAGAAAGTATATGGCCTTGGTGGAGCAAGGTCACGATAAAAGGGTGCTGATCAATATCTGAATGAAAAGCCATTTGGGAAGTTTTTAGGGCCTTTTTTTTTCTTCCCTCCCTTTCTCCCTGGATGCAATATCTGCAGAGTATCGATTGTCCGGGGCCAGTAGTTAGTCAAAGGCTATCTCCTTTGACTAACCCCTTTGCAGCGTGTCAGCCCCCCCTCCTCTTCCTCTTGATAGATTGGTATGCTTCCAGCCACTGTAATTACACCACAGGACCAGCAGGTCATTTATTTTGCTACTTTCAACATTTGCCAAAAAAAAAAGCCTTTATCTTTAGAATCCAGCGCTTTCTTGTGCAATGAAAGCAAGAAAAAGGGACACATAAAACACCAACACTATAGAGAATATAGCGTCGTAGAGACTGAGGATCGTCTTCTGCTCGTAGATCCTCGGCTTTTTCCTTTCTCGTTTCCTTCTCCTGCGTCTGAGTTCAAGTTCAGCAGCTCCTTTAGAGGATCAGACCAGAGGAGTTCCATATGCAAGCTCTGTGATCTTACAAAATGATACTGATGATGGATAAAAGGACTGAAAGCATGTTATTCCTCATTGAACAGTTGAGACTTGAGGAGAAAATACAAAAAAAGAGCAGGCTTGTTGTTATTGTAGTCGGCTTTTTGAAGAAATAGCCAGTATACTTTGATGCATCCACTTTGGTAGGTACAATCTAATGCTAACCAACACAAAAAAATATGCAAAATGCATATATTTGTAATAAAAAGTCTTCATTGTAGATTTTATTACTATTTTTTGCGTTTTGTCAAGGGAAGAGAGCCATTATAATTAGACTTCTGTTTATTACTGCTTTTGACGTGGCACACACACACACACCTACACACACACACACACACACACACACACACACACACACACACACACACACACACACACACACCTACACACACACACACACACACACACCTACACACACACACACACACACACAGAGACAGACACAGACACACACACACACACACACCTACACACACACACCTACACACACCTACACACACACACACACCTACACACACACACACACACACCTACACACACACACACACCTACACACCTACACACCTACACACACACACACACACACACACACACACACACACACACACACACACACACACACACACACACACACACACACACACACACACACACACACACACACAGTGAACTATCAGTGCTGTAATGGGCACGGCCGTATGATGGAGAGAGGGGAGGAGGTGCTCATGAATAGCAGACAGTCCTAGATGAGATTGTCGAGCCTCGCGGTTCAAGAAACACAGCAAGCATGTATACAGACAGGAACGAAAAGAGTTCATGGATGTTTTGTTTGCTGTACAGTAAAGTACCAGCAAGGGCGAGCAAAGACGATCTGCTTTGTGCAGTTTGAAAATTATAAACTACACCCAAATTTATGAAATCTAAAAGTTTTAAATTAAATGTCTCAAAATGCTTTTGTTTTTTTTTTCCTTTACAATTTCAATATCAGACCTCTTAGTTGGTTTTGGCATCTCAGGTGTAAGGTTAAATATGGCTCCATGTTTGCGTTATAAATGGGAAGCTTTAAAGTGAAAAAACACCTCTCTGACTCCCAATCTCAGCTGACCTTGAGCTTCTCCCCCGTGTTTTTCTTTCGGGGTGTGTTGGAAACGTGGGTACGCGTTCAGATTTGTCACAGCATTCAAGATCAGCTCTGAAAGCTAGAGGTCAGAAGATTATTACAATGGGCCAGTAATGGCAGAATTATGCAACCCCAGTCCAGTGGATGCCCTCATTACAGCGCAGTAGTGGTGATAAATGGCCTTAAATGCATGTTGTCAAAATCACAGGAAAAATGTGGCTCTTTATCAAAAATACAGATGGTACCACTTCAGTGCTGTCGCAGTGGAAGTGCACAGAAACAATTTAGGATGTATTTGATATTCGGATATTTCTTTAATGGCAAAATGTGAAGCTGTTCTAGAATTATAAGAAAAAAGATACTTTTCTTTTCTCAGCATATTTAACAGTTATATCTTTGGTCAATATTTACTGCCTTCCTAATGCAGCCCTTTTTTTTTTACCTCCCATGAAATCTGATATAATTAGTGTGTAATCGTCTGGCTTTTGTTGGTGGATTTACACTGAGTATAATTGCTGCTAATTGGAAGCCTCACACTAAGCTGGTGGTAATTAGGCCTCGATTTGCATTATTTCATTCGGCTGCGCTGCATTGTGGGGAGTCTGCAGCCTTTTGCCGTCCACCCATGGGAGTACTTTGATCCTCACAAGCTGGTGATGTTGCAGAGATGCAATATCACTCTCTGTTTTGTTTTTTTTCCAAATCACTTTTTGAAAGCTCTTGGATAAATTGGAGTTAATTGGGAGGAGTGGTAGGTGCTTGTGTTGTCGTGGTAATGAGAGAGCGAGAGCATGTTGGCGGCAAATTCGGTGAAAAGGGAGTTAACACAAGAGTGATAAAACCAAAGGATGGGAATGTACAAGGTCTTTGTTTCAATTCCTCAGCACGCATGCAAGCCGAGATTGATTTCTAGTTTTAATCCGCTTTCACCATATGAATGGTTTTCATTAGACTTTTTTTCATTACGGATCTGATATAATGTTGCATTTAAGTTTGAATTAAAAATAGACAAATTAAATGGCCTGATTCTGTGATTAATAGTGCCGATGGGCAAAATTACACCTTCATTTGAGGGGATAAGATGGAAATGTTGCCTTGTCTGTGACCCTAGCGTTACCTCTGGTAAATCTTGTAAACAACATTAGCTGGGGTGAATTAACATACACACGTGTAGATGGTGTCCTGTACACCTCATTGGAGTGGGAAGGATCGGCATTAATGCACATGTAGAAAATAACCTCGGCAAGACTTAATCATGCCAAACAATTTCAGTGGGAAGGTATTTGGTCCTGTTTCATTTTAATTTGAGTCTGGAGAGCCCATCGACGCGATCGCTGCCACCGTTTGACAAAGAGCCAGCGCTCCAGCAACCAGTCCTCAACATGACAAATCCTCAATCTCCTCCTGCTCTCCCCGTTTCTTCTAAACACATGGTTTATGCAAATCAAAGCAAAATGATCTTGGGGATAGCAGCAATGTTTGAGCAATTTGAGGGATGCCAATAGGAACCTGGCATTAATATAAAATAAGCAACGGGGTAAAATGTCCTGTGCATATGCAGGTCTCATTGACTGTACCCAAATTAATTTAGCAGAAAGGTTATGAATGACTGTTTGTGCCAAAGTGCAGTCGCTTGCAGTGATATATGAAAGCCGGCGCATCCTCTCTGCCCGTCCTGCTTGCTATGATAAAGGTCACTTTATCATTTACATACTATCAGTTGCTTTGAATGTAAACCTATGCAAAACAGTATTTTTATTTTCTTTTCCATTCCGTATTCACCCAGTTTCCGTCCTGAGACGCCGACTTCAAATGAAATACGAGTAAAATAGCCAGGAAGGAAATGAAATGCTTTTCTGAATATTATTTAGAAATATCAAATGTCACAAAACAACTTCTAAAGACTGAAAATGGCAGAAAAAAACTGCGATGCATCTGTCTGTGGACAATCCTGTGTGTTTTGATCTTGATGGATGGCCTTCATTTGTCCTTGTCAGCTAACCAACAATAGTCCCATTGAAGGAGCAGTGCTATCAAACTTTCAGGACCTGCAGAGAGAATCTATTAACATGTTTAAACTGTCTGTTTGATGATAATAGGCAATTTTGGCCCTCATACACAACTACTTAGAAACTCGCTAGCCCGAATAATACATAATGATTAATAGAGATGACCTGAATGTTTATTTTAGCATTTCTTAATTCTAGATCAGAGTTCTATTTAGGATCACATTAAACCTTAAGTACCTTCTTCATGGAAACAAACTTAACAAAAAATATCATGGCTCTTAAAAGATTAGTTTAGGTTGTAATATAACAGTGGCGTTTACTTCTGCACATTTTAGAGACCAGTGCTTTAAAAACATGTTTAAATAATGTGATTTCAGTCGTCAGCTGCGATACCGTAATACACGATCTGACACAACTGTGCTTCTTATTTGGGTAAACAGCACCCATGTGTGGGAGTAGTTTATTGTAGAGGACATGGTTAATGTAGCTCACTTGGCCTTCCTCTTTTCTAAATGCTGTTCTTTCCAAATAAGCATTTCATGAATCCTGAACCAGCTTTTACACTGAACAAGCCTCACAATTAAACCATTTGTTTTGCATGTCACCTAACATGCCAAATCTGCTTGGACGCCTGCTCTGTTTTGATGTAAATGGAGAATTTAGTAGCGCAATTGAAATTCTAAAGAGCTCACCAGTAAAACATATCCTCATGGCAGCATTGACGGTTTGTGTTGAGAGCGTAACTGTTTTGTTAACTGATTACGTGCACGAAGAATCGGGGCCACATAAAAGGAGAAACTCTCGCTCCCCCATTTCGTCCAACGTGTTGGTAAACTTGCTCAAATTTACAGCTCCACAGTCCTGAAGAGCATCCAAAAGATGTTTAAAAAAAAAAGGAAGAAAAAAGGTAATTACTATTTACTACCTCACATAAAACTCTTCCGGACCCTGTTTCATCAGTAGCCAATGTGGTCTGCATTAGAAAGGCTCAACGTTTTCTCCTCATCACCCACCAACACAGAGCCTCCTGTAAGGCAAACACTGATGTATATGTAAATATTGCTCAGGCTTTAAAAACACATGCACACGGCCTCTGTGTCTCGCCACCACTTTCATCAGCTGACAACATTCGCTTTGGGTTTAACGAGCAGCCCTTCCAGACACCTTTTATGACCGAACTAATTACTAATTACACAAGTGGTTGGCGTGAGCCGCAGCACAACGCTGGCCCTTTGTTATTTTAATTGTTGTTATTTTGAAGAATGGCGCCTCAGTAAATTCTGCCAAGGATGCCCTAGGAGGATGGATGAGCTCTGAATAATTTATTATCTTTGTGGAAACACTCTGTGTGTGGTATGGGGGTTGCATAGCGCCGTGCATCTCCATTCTTGTTATGGCGGCGCTCTCATCGGGGATTGATGACGAGGTATCTTTCATCGTGCGTCCACCTCTTCCAGCACCCCGTCATTAGGACTTCCACGGTCGCCTGTTCACGGTGCGCCGGATGACTATGACTGGCAGAGGTGGTCGCCCTCATACTGTGACTAATTACTCCAGGCAATGGTTCCCCTCCTGATGGATTAATGTGCATTGTGTGAATGGGACAGATCCCCTCCTTCCACGAGATGAGAGGCGAGTGCGTCCAGATTCTGAGCCGTGCGCCGTGCACAACCTTGATAATTATTTTCATAGATGAATACCACTGCAGGCAGGATGATGAAGTGGCCATTTGCGTTCTGAGACTATCACATGCAAACATGGAGCACAGTCTTTGTCACCGGTGAGAAATCTGGTCCTGCACAGATATGTGTCCCCTGCGTCTTTCCAACTTGCATTCTGCACAACCACATACACTCTCTTATGATTCACAGCTCAGAATATTCATCTATTTGTAATTTTTCACGACTAACATTTTCTCCTGTCGTACTTCTCTGTACTCTTAAGTGAAATAAATGTGCCCTGCAGGCTGCTTTACATCCAGACTTAAAATCTGAGGAGTGGCCGCCCTGCACTGGTCATCCAGCTATTTGAGAATGATTTTTTTTTTTTTAAATGCATATAAATCAAATAATCAATGGTTTTCATTAGCCGGGGCATACATGGTTTTAAAGGACCCGCTTGGAAATTGTATTTATTTTCTTGCGTAAAGCTCCTTTCCCTTTTAGAGGCCCCTGTGTGATCATTGGTGTTGGACTGAAGATTTGTGAGGAGCCCCCGGCCAGAGCAGCATTCAAGAGTAGATCACATAAAGCATGCTGGGGTTCTCCCGTCACAGCCCGTGCCACTGAAACCATAAACTGTGTCTTCCTCCAACTTTAACCTTTACAGGATACACTGCCGCCACTTACGAACAACCTGGCCGTGACTTTTAAATTCTTCTTCCAAATGTTTAAACCGCTGTGTCTTTATTGCTTTTGACAATCTAATTTCAGTATTGGTGACTTGGGCTGTTTTGCTTTGGTTGCTGGTTTGAAGGATCGGCAAAGGTTAGTCTGTGAAACCTGAAGGGAAAAGAAAAAACTCAGATGCTTTTAGGTAGCAGGTATCTAAATTTCTAATGAGAGTGCAGATCCTGCTCATCATTTAAGTTTATTTTCACACACCACACAGGGATGGAAAGCATTGACACTGTTTCACTAAGCACGGTGAACTGTTGCAGTAAACCCAACTCTACAACATCAGGTCAATCCGAGACAAGGATTTCCTTATTTCCTAAGTGTTTTTCCCATGAGAAAGTTTAAATTCAGGTAAAATGACTATTTAACTTTGAGTCAGGCAGTCAAGATTTAGTCTCACTGAAGGCCCTAGTGCGTGTTGTTTTTCCTCCTCACCTGAGTTGTGAATCATTACCACGTGCTTCTACTTTTCAAAAAAGTGGATTTTCATGCTGCCTAATTGATAAATATGCAGATATGTTGGAAAGTGAAGTTTAGATAGAAAAGATTTAAAAAATGAAGCCTTAAATAAATGCTAATATGACACTATTCTGGTGTGGGTATGAATATTTTAATTCTGTCACTTTCAAAAACAGAAATATTTAATTATAGACAGATGCACAGTATTCATGCACAGTCCTGTATAACGTTGAGTCCTCATTAAAAGTTAACACTTTCTTTTCCTTGGGAGCAGGATGATTTACTGACTGGGCCCGGTAAAGGAAGATGTAAATTGGGAAGAAAAATGGAGGTTATAGACATTGATTAATATTGGTAATGTTATCCACCCCCTCCTCTGTGTTTGTAATGGCCTTCTCCTTATCCTGCTCGCCATGAGCCCTGACAAGAGGTATCCTGCTGGGCTTGAAATGAGCCTAGAATGGAAGCACGTGCCACAGAAGTGTGCAGAAAATGATCACGCTGTCATTCGCTCATTCAACTGTGATGGCATTTACTTGCTTTTACAAAGAGAGAAGGAGGAGGAAAAAAGAAAGACGAGAAGGGGATCACCTTTACCTCAGAGATAAAGACACTGTCATTGTCAGGATACGATGATTAGGGGTCTCAGCTTGTGTTTAAGTGAATGTTTTTCAAGAGTGATTCTGAGGGTTAAAAAAACTCCAGACACAATGCTGGCTTTATGCATGCTTGCTTGGACCAAGTGCTAATGCTGGGCTGCTATACCATGCTGGCTGGTAATTGCTAACACATGTGCTACCTCTGTCTCGTTGCAGCCGGCCGAGGGAGTTCTGGCGCCTGGACTACTGGGAGGACGATTTAAGGCGGCGACGGCGCTTCATCAGGAACCCCTTCGGATCCAGTCACTCAGAAGCTACGCTCAAGCTAGCGGCCGAACACGGTCAGTCCCGTCCGCCACGTCTGCTCGTCCCCTGCCTGTTTGCACCCTTTCTTACTCGCTTGGTGGTAACACCAGGTACAAGGCAATAAAAATTAGTCCTCCCGTTGCAATAAAAGATTTATTGTACCACAAGACACAGTAAAATAGCACCCGCATTTGAATTTCACCGAGGTAATTTCATCCTCTGACTCCCATTATGCAAAGCTGGATTAATGAGAGTGTTAGCTGGCTTTATTCACAAAATCAGTTTTGAAGTGAGTGGTTATAAGCAACATGACATGTAATTGTATTTATTCTTTTTTTCTTGGCTGCGTAACAGTGGCTGATATCAGTGGTAAGTAATCTTCACACTCCCTCTTCTGTTGTTTTCCTTAGAGATTTTTGTGTTTTCAAGAAAAATCATTTGGGATTTAGGCTTTGTACGCTTTTCTTTGAAGGATAATTTGCTTCTGTAGTCAGAATCATAGCATTGTCAGTTGTGTAATGCCAGTGAGATTTATGTCTATTATATTACTATAATAAGTTAAATATTATGTTTGGTAAACGAGAATTGCAGTCTACCAAACATATTTGTTGAAGACAGAGTTCTTGTTGTACTGTAAACCTGGTAAAGAAGAAAAGACAATTAAATGCAGTTTAGTGGACTGAATTTAGTAACTGAATTGGTCTCATCAGCTTTGACCCTGCTTTCTTCTTTTCAGAGAACACAGTGTGACACATTCCCCACAGTTACTTATAACCAAAGTATTTAGATGACTCATGTCCCTGCATCAACACCAGGAGTCGCATTTCTCCTCTAAAATGCATTTAGTCCCTCATTTCTGCAAATATCCTGCACACGCAATGGTTTGCAATCATGCTGGACCTACATCAACCGGCACAATCAGTTACTCTCTTCTAAAAAATCCAACCATTTCTGGACCCGGAAATGTCCTCAAAGTGTCACCTGCAAAAGTCCTGTTAAATGTGACATCATTCCCAATGACAAATGGCAGGTGTGACAGGAGTCAATAAGAATATGATCTAAAAGCAATAAGTGCTGGGATCCCAGGATCCTGGGAGACTCTGCAGTAATGGCTGCAGCATGGAGGCAGCTGGGAAGCGACGCCAGAGTCCAGCTGGTTGCTGTTCTTCTGCAGCAAGACTCTGAATTTAACTCTGTTTCCATCCTAAATCCTCCACATTTTCCCTTCAGCTGGGTCATGACGGAGAACAGACTTATCACTGCTGCTCTGTCATTGTCTTTTTTTAGCAGAAGAGAATAGGTTAAAGGAGTTCCATGAATTCAGGTTTTCGGTCTAGTATTGGATTTTTATTTAGAAATATTCCAGCTGATGTGTATATTCATCACTGGCAAAAGAAGACAAATTCCTGCAAACAACATTTGGTTTCAAAGTCAAGTCTGTGTAAAAATAGCCAGCGGCCAGTTGTGGCAAGGGTATGCTACCTCATGAGAGTATACTGCCTGGCTCAACTATGGGAATATATCATTAAAATAACTCTCTGACATTGAAGCCTGACGGCATCCATTTTCTGATGTAACCTTTCGTCTTGTTTTAGTCGACCCGACATTTGTTACGGAAGTGCAGCTCAAGATGAGAATGCAGGGCTGAGTTTTCAAACAGAGCACAAAGGTCATATCTGGCTGTAATTATATTCATCAGATGCAGAGGGGAAAATGCAGCCTCACTCCCTAAGAAAATATTTAGTATAAGATCAAGCCCGAATTTACCCTCGTTTGCTAGCTACTTGAAGCGGTAGTTTTCAAATCTCATGCATGATCATAGAAGCAGTGGGGGGAAAATTTAGCATTTTTAGTTGGTGATATATTCGAACAGTGTTTCATTTTTTCCTTTTTAAAGTTAAATATACTGCATGTCTTTTCTTGAAACACGAAGAAAAACTTGCAGTTCTGTGCTAAAGATATGGACAACTGTTATCATTCATGCTGCGCCAAGATGATTTCCACAGGAGAGCGTGTGACTGCCAGTAGGCCTGAGTAGGCTGTTATGTATTTATGGCAGGAAAGAACCATCTTTTCTGGGGATTGATTTGGTCTGGTCCTGGGCCCGTGTACCAGAGGTGGCAGAGTAAATACCTGAAGACTAATGTCTCTGTTCTGGTAATCAATACTCGCCTCATGACCACACTCCTGGCTGCGTTCCCGTTAAAAACAAATTTGTTAATTCTGACAATTTAATTGCTGTGACCATGCATGCCTTGAGTTGTATAAGCAGGTAGTTGAACCTCTCAGTTGGGGAAAAGGAGGTCTTGGAAAAAGAGTAACCTGTTGGGATTTATGCACGTTTGTGTTCCCTGTGTGATGAGTGATGACGCTGAAGGGCCCTGCTGGAGTTTTTCTTTATTTTTTTATTTTTTTTTAGGTGGCACACCAGGTTTTTGCAGAGATTGTTCATCACTGAAGTCATTTTAAATTATGCAGTAATTAAAAATAATTCAACTTCAACAAGTTGACGGCAGCTGTCGATTTACATCTTCATTTTTACATTTTGCATTTTAGATTTTTTACTGTTATACTACGTGTTATTTGGTATTTCACTTTCATACACTTTGATGGAATGTTAAATGTTTATTCGCTAGCGTTTCATGAGTTAGCATGTTCCCTCTGATTCCCCACACACAGCACCACTAAAACCTCAGGGTTGTCAAATTAAAAGAAGAAAAAAAGCAGGCTCTACTTTAGGAACAGGAACACCGAGAAGTTAGCCTGTCATTCATGTCCACATTTCCTTTATGCATCTGTTCATAAGTGACATAACTTCAGTCAGAATAGCTTTTCTTGCTCTTCGAATACGCTCGGCCAAACAACATGCTGGCTGGACATCGTTTTTGTGCTTCACTGTGTATTACACGGAAGAGCTGTTAACAAGTCGTGCGAGGGTTAGTTGCATCAGATGTGGTGTTTGTGCGTTCGTTCTGTCCTTATTTTGGGATGGGAATTGCTGAGCATGCACAGAAACTGAAACGCATCTCTGTTTTTAAGCTCATCTGACAATCCTCCTGTCCACTTGCTTGGTGCGAATACAATGGCATGTGGTACGTATTAGGGGAGCTGGTAGTAATTTCAGTGCTGCTAACTAAAGAATCCTCCAGGGAGGCTTAATTACAGGAAGGCCATTCTAAATATCAGTGAGCTGCATATTTTCCATGACAAGAGATTTTTTAGCCTTGCTCCTCTAGCAGTCTCAAAGGGTAGAGCTGCATGGCATGGCTTTGCATTTTTAGGAAGTGCAATTGATCTCCTCTCAATCTCAGGTGGTGATGACAAAAAAAAAACCCTGGATACGTGTTCAGCGGCTCACTAGACTGAAATTGTATCACTTTTAGCAGAATGCTGGATTAGACGTGCACAGAAGCAGTGAAAGCTGTTTACAAATAGGGAAGACTTGCCAGCCGGTCTCTGTATTGTGGATCTTTACCATGCACCGCTGAGAAATGCAAGGCTCTGTAAATGTTTGCAGATCACCTTTTTTTTTTTTTTTTAAATATAATCCATTTGGAACCTCAAGTCGCATTGAGTTGAAATCAAAATGGGCAGTGTGCGACCCTGGCTTTGTTTGGTGTTTGGATTGTTTTTTGTGTGACGTAGTGTTTGTTTTCATGTATGTTAAAAGGGCAAAATGCACGTAGGGTTGCGTTCAGGGGTTAAGGATTATGTGTGTTGTCTGACACATTGTGTTTGCTTTCTGTCTGGATGGATGGATGGAGCTCTGCAAGTGTAGGAATTGGGTGCAAGTAAGAATTGCTCTCAACTGTTGAATCAAGATTTAGCAGCAAACTTTGCAAATACTTTTACTGGAAGATAAACACACGATGTGCAATGTATTCAGTTTATACCCACCTTTGGAAGCTGATGAAAATAAAATACCATCTATTAAAAACATCATAATCTACATGACTTAACTAATTAATCTGGAGTTATGGTGCATTTTTATGAAATGTTGTTAATTTGTGCACTTCTGAAAATGCAGCTGTGGATTATATTTTGATAATCACTAATTTCAACATACAGGTGTCTTTTTATTTAGTAACTGCAGTTTAAACTAATGCAGTGGCAGCAGAAGCAAGTAGGTCATTTTAGAGCACAGCTGTTGTGGATTTATAAATATTTTTTTCCATTTATATTCTTTACTGCTTTCAGTGTTGCTTGTAATTGCTGTAATTTTTTTAGATTATCTGTTTTAGTTAGAAATGCGTTTTTGTCTTCAAACTCTCCTGTTAAATAGTGTCAAACATATTTTTTGTGTTGAATTTTGAAATAAATTTATTCCACGTCTGTATGTGACTTTATGCCGTAATGCATTAAATCATTCAATGTAAAATTAAACGGTCCTTTCCCCCCAATACAGCATCTGAAGAGGATATTCTGAAAGGCAAGCAGTCCATCAGAAGTCAGGTTCTGGGAAATCAGAACTCAGAGAGTGAGGCGTCACTCGATGGAGATGACGACACTCTGTCGTCCTTAGAGGACAAGGACCTGGACAACCTAATAGGTAAAGAAGCATTTTCTTCACCTCTCAGCGTTCCCCATCCTGCTGTTTTTTTTTCTTCCTTTAGTCCCCTTTAAATACAGAAATATTATCATTATTGTTTTAATTTATTTTAACATCCTACATAAGCAATTAAACACTTTTCTTGGACTGAATGTGTTATGTGAAGTGTGTTTTGTAGCTCCCTCTTATGTACTGGATTAAATGTTTTCATGTTAGGTTATGAGCAAATTTTCTGATATAAAATTACTGCTTTGCTGTAATATTATTGTGCTTTTTTAAAACTTCCTTATTTGAAATCACAGACTCCTTATTAGCAAGGAAAGTTGGCTTTTGGAATAAACACACACCACTTTCTTAATGCAGCATTACCACAATCCTAAGGGAGTGCTGCTGCAAACACACCATCTTCAGTTTTCTTTCTGCCACTGGAGGTCTTCCTTCACAAACATACACACAGGCCTGAACTCTCTAAACATTTTTTTAGTATCCAGCAGTAGCAGAGTTTATCCCAGGATACTGCTTAGGCTGACATGAGACATTATCTGATTAAAATAAGCAGTTTTACTTTGAATACAACCTTAAACTCCACTCCCTGCATGGGAGCCTGATCAGACAACTGCAACAAAGCCACAGACTGTTTTATTCAAATCACAACGCTGCTCGTCCGTTTCTTTGCTTTTGATATTTTTTTGTCATTTAAATAATGTTAATTAAATATTATATAGTCAGCTAATCGGATTGCAGCGTAATCCGCATTTTATGTGCTGTGACTGCGCCCAGCAGACTAAAGCTGCATTAATGGGGCTCAGAGCGCTATTAAAATAATGCAGCTGGATGACAATGGGATTAAACGCTGAATCCTGTCTAATAAAGTGAGATCTACGGAGAGAATTGGGTGGAAGTTGTCGGCGGAGGTTCGGCAGCCTCTCTTAAGCAGCAGCTGTCTGCTCCAGGTGTAATTGAATGTCTTTGAGTGAATGGAACAAAAATGTTATTTCAACCCACGGATAACATGTCAGTACTCACGGGGTTCGCGAGAGGCAGAGGAATGAATATATATCTGTTTGTTCCATCCGTTTGCACGAGTGTGCAGGGAGCTCAGGGAAATCAACGTCCGCAGCTCCGCAGCGCACATCTGCAAATACAATGCGTCATATGCGCAGAGCCGGGCAGAGCTTCCACCCACAGCTCCCCTGAGCCGGACTCTCATTGTCAGACTGGCATAAATTAAGATTGATGAGAGATGAAACGCAGCTTCACCCAAAAGCCCGCAATCGATGGATCCTGACGGACAGTCAGATGTGACAGTTAAAGTTCAAATTTCTCCCTTTTTTTTTTTTTTTTTTTTTTTGGCTACTTTGACCTGCGGATTTTTACTTTGCAAACTACACGCATGTGCATTAGGTTGTATGTGTCTTGGCTTATCTTTTATGTATCCATAATAATCGATTATCAGCTACAGAATTAAACCTGCACATTATTTGAAGCATTCTTCCTTTATAACGCAGCAGCTCTAATGCTAAACAGTTGTAGCATAATAATTTGGAGATGCAGCCCCAACTTTAAAAACAGACACAATGTGTTTCTTTACTCGTGAATTAAATCACATCCATGGTGAAAAAGCCCACGGTGTGTGTTTTTAAGTTCTTCTCTAAGTTTCTTTTGCACTTCGGCTCTTGGAGAGCTGCGTAAAAAGCGCTCAGCCGCTTCCCCAGCTGGGAGCACAAGGCTGGGCATCCTGCTGCCTCTCTGACCGGCATCTGTGCGTCCTGCAGGGCCTGTAAACCTGAGCACCAGCGCTCAGCTCGTGGCTCCGGCCGTGGTGGTGAAAGGCACCCTGTCCGTCACCGCCTCCGAGCTCTACTTCGAGGTGGACGAAGAGGAGCCCGGCTTCAAGGCCATCGATCCGAAGGTAAGAGACTCGGAGCTCCATTGATCTCGTTTCAAATTGTCACTTACAGAAGCCAGGCTCGAATTCCCTCTGCTGCTGCTAAATGCTAACACACAGGCTTTGGATTGAACGAGTGTGTTTTATATTCAGTGTATTAATTTGAAATGAGCAGAAAATGTAAAGATTTTCACACGTTTGTCTGAACGTCTGTCGAGGAAAAGTCATGTGTGGTGAGCTGCTGCTGGAGCCACAATAAGGCAACCTGAACTGGGGAAATATTATTTACTGCTGCGTTGCTTTGTTTACAATATTTTTGGGCTGCAATATAAAATGACTGCTTTTGATTTAATAAATATTTTATGAAATTAAGATTACATATAAATATTGTGTTTGTGCGTAAAACAGAACGCCAAATTCCTCCTTATTCCATTTAGCAATTATTGTCCTTTTTGGGTCTGCAGTATATTAAAAAAACTGTTAGCAAATCTCAAAATTTAAAATGACACTTAAGCTTTGTGCTGTGGTTGAGAATAAGTAATAAGTGGACAGGTCCTGCTGACCTACAGGTGGTTGTTTGTTCACCGTGGATGCACCTGAACTCCCCGTGAAATGATCCTGAGTGTGTTTAATTTATCATCTCACTATTTACTTGGATGTTCTTTTATGTCAGAATTTATGAAAATAAAATAAGGAGAAGCTACACAGCTTTGCATAAAATCAATGCATTAATCAGAGTTTTTTGGGGCCCTGTGCAGAAAGCAGAGATGCTCCCAGGCCTATATATTAACACGAGTCCGTTGATTTACATTCATTTGAAAATCCTTCTGAGCCTGTGACTCACTGTAAGAATAAATTATGGCCTAAAGTCTGAGCACATTTGTTTTTTCTTTCTTTTTTAAAAAAAATGCAAAATCGTTTTAGTTGTCCTTTTTCCAGGGTTGACCACAGGTTAGATTTTGCTCTTGTGCATTTTAATAATTCTCCTCGTCAGACAGTAACAACATAAGAAGCAACAGATCTACTGATCATCTCAGCTGTCACAACACGTCAAAACACGAGGCCAAGTTGTAATTTAATTTGCAACATTTTATTAACATTTCTTCTTTTTTTTTAAAGTCACATAATGAAAAAAAGAACTTGGCACGCTACATTTTATTCTTTCACTTAACGGTTTTGTGCATATATTTAAATAAAAGTTTCTTCACTTTGTGAAAACATTTAAAGAAGACAACTAAATCTTTTTACATTTATCTCAAAATGTACCTTCACCTTCTCTGTGGCAGTGGCCCAATTGCTCCATGTCTTTTTTTTTAAAAAGGGGATGTTTGTGGTTTGCTCGCTGCATTATTCTGTTACTGATATTTTTCACATTGCTTGGAGACTCAGTTGGAGAACAGTCTTTAAGTTTTATCCCAAAATGTCCCTTTCGGCGCTGCCTCGACTACCAGTTCATAATTTGTCCAAACTTTTCGCATTGGTGAGGATTTCCCTCGCTAGTCTCCAAGTCTGCTTAGCAGCAGCCTCCAGGGCTGAATGAGGCTTTCCCTGAAACAAGTCCAAGTTTGGCAAGAAGTAGTGGGGACATCTGCGGCACTGCAGGCAGGATATGAGCTGCAGCAGGATGCCATTCAGCCGGTCTCCGAGGCAAGACTCGTCCCAGTCGGTCTCTCTCGGGTGTTTCTCGCACTCGTACAGCAGCAGGGTCTTCATGTGGTAGTTGTTGAGCGGCTGTCCTGGCAGCTCCAGGTGTCGGTCCCTCAGAGTCTTCAGGGTGGACAGACACTTCTTCCTGCAGCCGGCCATCAGCAGCCTGTTCTCGGCCTCGCTGAACTGCAGCACCCAGGCGTCGCTCTCCGCTGAGCTCTGCTTCCCCGTCAACGAGTAGCACTCTTTGGAGAGGAGATTGAACCCCTCAGCTTTCACTTCTGCCACCCGGTTCGGCCCGGGCCAAGGGATGTGGGGCATGGGCCACTGGGCTGCACTTCTAGGCCAAATCCCAGTGCACTTGAAGGCGGGGGTGATCTGTACCACGTACCTCTCCCTGATCCGTAGTTTGACCTCGCTGGTGTCAGCTACCATCTTTACCACGTCACGGTAGCTGCATTTATCCACGGCCTGCGCCACCAGAGTCTGAAACCTCGAGCGGATCTTCCTGGCTGATAGGTAGCCCGAGGCGGTGATGAACTCGACCCACAGCGACATGCTCCTTTTACGGCCATCGCTCAGCTTCAGCACCGCGCAGCCCGGCAGGGATCCGTCATCCACAAAGTTGAACACCCCCATCTGGTTAAGGTAGAGCACCACCTCGAACTCATTGGGGGAGATGACCTCCATCCCCTCGTAGCGCGCATCTATCTCACTGAGGGAGCTGATAAAGCGGGGTTCCTGCACTTCCACCTCCTTCAGGACATCCGACACCACTTTACAAACCTCCCTTATAGTCTTCGCAATGGCCGCTTTGCGCGCTTGGCATCTCTCGTTGTAGTATTTGTTTAGCTGGTAAACCAGCTTTGCCTGCGTCGCAATCATGTTGGGGCAGAGGTCCGGGCTGTACACCGGAGAGTCGCAGTAAGTTGACGGATCCAATGCTTACCGGTAACGCCAGAGGCAAAATGCTTCCCCGTGCAGGAAAAATGTGTAATCAAAGTGTTTTTTTTCTTGCTCTTGCAGCGGATGGACGTCAGTGTGAGGAGGAGGAAACGGATAGGGATGCAACGCAATAGCCTGCTAAATATCAGTCCAAGTCATGAGCGCTTCCAGTGGAGCTCAGAAGAGTCATATTCAGGTGGCGGTGTTACCATCCGCGTCCTTAAAGCCTCAAACAGCGTCTACGGCCGCTCATCTCCTCTCGCTGTTATTCTCTCCTCTGCGCCTCCCGCTCACTTTTCGTCCACACTCAGCTTTGAGCAGGATTTGTGTACTTTATGAATGGTTCCTTTAGAAGAGTGAAAGGGGGTCGGGCTTCTCCTCCTGCAATCATGTGCGGAGCTGTCAGTGCGCGCAGCCAATCAGAGCGGCCGCAGGCGCACGGTCCTGCAGGAGAGCTCCAGTCCGCCTCAGCAGCATCTGGACGCGCGGTGCCGTCCGCTGCTCCCAGGTCCACACAGGAAAACACAAACCTGTACGTTTATACGGACAAATACCGGCGGACACTCTCCCAGCCAGCAGTAAAACACTTTTCACCCCTCTAAAGAGGAGCGCTGCTCTTTACGCAGCGCGCCTGTAGAGGATTTAGATTTGAAGTGGCGGTCTTAAACTTTAGAGCTGCTTGTGTTCTGCACTCAAGTCTCTCGCTGTTTCTCTGGGTATTTTTTAAAATTCTTTTTGTTTCACCTCGGCGTATAAGGCTCCGTCATGTTTTTTTTCCTGCTCCACAGCATGTTTTATTTCTCCTCATCCACGCCTTGTGCAGCTCGTACTACTTTGATCCTAAAAACTCGTGGTCCGCGTTGGCTTCATCTTTAAAGCTTGTGCGTCTGTTTTACGGATTTAAGTGATTTTTAAATTAAAACGTCTAACACCAGGTATGGTCAGCTGGTATCATTTTTTATAAATTAAATTAAAATGGAAAAAATAAAGCTGTATCTATGCGGTGCGTTTTTCACCCTCTTCATATCAAATCAAATCAAATTCCTTTTTATTTTGAATCAAGCAGTTCTGCTTTTATCGCATTCGTGCGTAATTGTCTCTTTAATCTATAAAGATTTCATGCCGTTGGATATTGTTTTATTAATATGTACGTAAAAGAGTAAACGTGTCCAGTGCACCTGCAGTTTACTCTCAGAAGATCTGGACTGATGTAATAATTAAACGGATTGACGTTTTGTCCACCCGATAAGCCTTTTAACTAATCAATCGTTTTGATTTTTTATTGAACACTTTGGTGTCATTTCCACAGTATTGAGTCACATATCTGACGTGTGTCCGCGGCTTCCCCTCACACACACCCGTTAATTTGCCCCTGGCTTTATCACCACGAACCTTGTCCATGCTGAATAATTTAACCAGGGGTCCTGTAATTGAAGTCCTCTTGTCACCCAGACTTCATGTTGGAGATCTAAAGAAGCCGTTACATCCTCCCACGGACACGGAGCCGGGGATGATGCATATTTAAAAAAGCTTGGTGGAAAAATAAAATAATAAAATCGTGCAGTGAAAGCCACTTGTAATATTCGTCCCGGTGTTGTTGCAGGATGTCACCTCTGCTGTCACGAGGTCCCGGTTGTTGTTGTAAAACTGATTTAACTGAACGTTTTCTGCAACTTTGAAATCTCCTCCATTTCAAGATTTTTGTAAATAGGTGTTTTAAATGCAAGACATTCTATAATTTTAACAGAACCTCGGGAATAAATTATACAGATGACTGTGTAATATTATAAAAAATATTGTGAAAAATGTAATTCTAGTAATGATCAGAGAGCATCATTTGTCTCTGTTGTTTCTCAAATGCGTTTTGTGATAGTGGGAGACGACTAGGCCTACTGTAGCTGCCTGCAGAGTGGGAAATTATCGGTGTGTTTCCTCTGCAACCTGCCTTAAGCTGCATCTTGCATGGGCTGCAGAACTTTCTTTTAAAGACTAGAAAATAGGAAACTGTTGATATGTTTTACTGCAAATAGAATGTGTAAAAAAAAATGCATGGCCACGAATTAAACTTTGACACTTGATAAAAAAAAAGTACATTTTAGATAAGGCAGAATATTGATTCAGTAATGATTTCCAGAAGCCAGTTCACTGATAGGAAGTAGCCAACTATGCAAAAGGTTATGAAATAAGCTGCAAACATTTCAAAAAAGGCAACGATTAATGAGTTCCTCCTTCATAGTTGCCACATCTTCTGGACTTCGTCAGTCAGCCTTTTCCACAAGTACAGATGAAGCTTTAAGGAGTGTTAAATAAGCCCCGATTAAATTTGTAGAATTTGTTTTTCAGTTTGTGAAAAAAGGCTGTTAGCATTTGAGCTCACACCAATGTAGCAAATAAACTATGTTCAAAAACCATTGTGCTTTGGCATATTTGTTTTAGTGCAGGCCAAACACATTTAATTTTACTACACGATTAAATGTCGTGTACAGTTTATTTTAAAATAATTATGACTTTGCCATGTGGAATGTATTAACTTTTGTCTCAGTGGAGAGGTTTAGTGTCAGATTAACTCGTCCTCACCAGGAAATACTCAAAGGCAGACATTATTGCTGTGTCATGACATTTGATTTTGATGCACATGCTGCTAAACGAGTGCAATCATCCATTTAGATATTAAACCACCAGAATATCCAGAGAGACTGTGACAAGACAAACACCATTTGGCTTAAGAACCTCGATTTATTGTGAAATAATATTTAAAAATAGCTAAAGTGAGACTAAACTGTGGTCTTTGTCCTAATGTGGCAATGGAATTTAGAAAAAGATGAAATAAGTGAGGAAAAAATGTGTGAGTGTTGATTTGGAGATGGCTGTTTATTATCAGGCTCGCAGCTTCGGGGAGATTAATGGACGCTACTTGGAGAGCAAGTGTCCAAATATTATGAAGGACATGCTAACTGTAGCTTAATGAAATATACGGCGACGTGAAGTCACACTTTCATAGACATTATGAATCCGTTCTGGCCCACTTTTCGAACCACATTTTTCTGAGCTACTGTGTCCACTTCTTATCGTAACGTTAAATGGACACAGTGGACTGGATTTTGTAAAATCTCTTTTGGCGGTTGATGAGGAACGGTTAGCCATATCTCAGAACAGGAGTATTTACCTCGTCTTTATCTACATTTCAGTGTGCATGCAGTTTTGAGGTGGAAAACAGAAGCAGGGCCGATGCTTGGAACCGAGGTTTTAGCAGTTTTGGTTTTGTCAGTTCTGCTTTTATTTCTTTTTTTCCAGTGCATTTGTAAGAGTATGTATGACTGTGATGATAAAGGCTTGTCACTCACTCATTCTTCCCCTCTCTGTGTCGCTTGAAAACATTGAGAATTATCTGTGGTTCCTGAAAAGTTTCCCCCTGGTTTATATTGTCTGGAGAAAAAAGCCCTTTGATCTAAGCCTGTATGACTCCACAGTGATCCCTCGTGAGCACAAAGTGTCCGTGGATGTGCAAATCTCTGCCAGCTGATGAGTAACCTCAATACTGCTTTTTTTTCCCCCTCTACTTCTGTCCTTGCTCTGTCTTTACTATTTTCACAGCTTTATTCTTCTTCTGCCTTTTCTTTCCATCGAGTATATAACTTAGTTTACAGCTAACAACCTCAAAGACACAGTCCGGCTTTTGAACATTTGAGGATGTTGTGTAATGAATGTCAAAACATGTTAAAAGTACCGTAGTATTCAGTTTTCATCTACTTGTTGAATCTTCAATGTGAATTACTACATACAACAAAAACACGGGAGCAGCATCCTATAAGATTTCCTAATTGACAGCCAAGTAGCACAGAGTCATGCTCCTTGCTTTGTACTTTTAAAGCGAGTGATAAGAGAGGGGCATGTTAGCACGTGGCTTTTTGGGATTATGTTCTTTTTCCCTCGTCATTTGTCTGGAAACGTGATAGGTGCAGACACGCACATGCACACATAGGCTAGCATCTGTGCACATGTGAACCGAGGGAGTGAATTTTTTGATGTTCTTGTTCACACATTTTGCTGCCGTCTCCCATACCCGGGTGGACCCAGCTGCTGGCTCCGCAGAGGGCTCAAAGAAAATCATCGCAGGCAGCTAATTGCTTGGAAGGCCTCTGCATCTGCTCGGCAGATAGCGGAGCTGATGAAGTCACCGAGCAGATGTGTGTTTGTCTGTGTATGTGTGTGTTTGGCACCACCCTCTCTGTGTTTAGACACAAGCCATCAATATTGCATGCAGAGTTATTGTTGCAGAGCCGCTCCTGGAGACTGCTAATATTGCATGAGGAAGTGAAATTCGTTCTACTCCCAGCTGATTGGATGAAGGAAGTATTTGCAAAAAGCTGATTGGAGGATATTTGTGGCACTCCCTCAGGTCCCTAGTGCAATTTGAGTGTATTACAGACTATCTCAATGTCCTGATAGTAAACGATTTGTTTCTTCTGTGCCTGAGGACGCAGTGTGTTCACACTGGAAATAGGAAAAATGTACACTTATAAATGCTGGCACACACATTTAAGTCAGTTTCTGTGTGTAGTATCGACGTAGTTCACCACACACCGGAAACGAATAAGCTCCTCGCAGCTGTAAAAAAATGTAAATAGTAAAAATATTGATGAGGGCAGAGTACGAGCTGCAGAAACACATTGATAAACTTATATTAAGTAAAAAAAATCCTGAGAAAAGAGTGAGTTTTGCCTGTGAAAAACAATCCAAAACTACAGATTGAGGCTGACATGCTATTTGTACCTCATATATCTGGAGCTTGTTTGTATGCAAACACTGACTGTAATGCAAAAAATGTGTCTTTGAGTTTATGAAATCTAAACACAGCCAATGCACGTTTAACTGTGCAGTTATTCTTCAATCATGTCGACAACACACAGCGTTTCCGAAAAGTTTCTGCCAAAAGCCAGATGGAGGCATATTTTGAACAAATGCCAATAAATTTGTCCTAAAGGTCAGTGTCCAACCTTGGACTATGCAATGATAAAATCCCCACGGAGAGGACATTGGTAACTCTAATTAGTGGGGTGGTGACGGCTACCCAGGGTTAGCTCTAGTGCCTGAATGGATGGTCACTCAGTCAAAGAAAACCATCCTGGTGTTATGTAGCAACCGGTCCCGTCTCGTTAAGCTCTCCCTAAAGTGTCAAGCTGCTGGGACCGCACCCCCCTCCCGCTGCTCGCTCCGCCAAACCCTCGTGGTCGCCAGGGACGACCTTCGGCTGGAGCTGCCAATCACAAAGAGCCATGGCAGCCAGAGGTCTCTGAGAGAGGAGCCTATTGATTTTCCAGTTAGAGCCTAAGTAGTGTGTGCTATAGGACTAACGGACAGCCCAAGTAGGTATGTCATTATCAATGAGGCCAAGGAAACGGATCCTCTCACTCATTCATATTGGCCTCCTTCCATCCTGAGTTCCCTCCCTGCGTCTCTCCTTCATGCCGTTCCACTCTATCCGTCCACTGTGACGGAGTGCATCCCGAAATGGTCAATAAATCGCTCAGCCACACCACGGCAACAACTAGTAGAATGATGGGTTCGGATGACCTTCTTTCTTTCTCGTCTTTGCTTCACTCTTTTTGCCCCTCCTTGCTTTCCAGAAACAGTAATTACAGTACCTGGAAGACATGAAAGGATTCCTTACCAGAGACAGGCTTGTTAGCATCGCAGCCGCTGTGAGTTCCTTTCGGATTTTCCTGTCATCAGATCCTCAAAATCTTGGGTCAGTTTAATCTTAAGCATTGTTCCCCCTGTGGCCCGCTTTGGCTCCTCCAGTCATCAGGAAATGTAATTATTATCATACTGCTCCTTATGTCAGGTTACTGTCCGGGCTTTGGGAGCTGCTCAACATAAAGTCATGTGCGAACAATGAGGAATGATTTGGGCCAATTAGGGGAGATAAGGCCAAGTGAAGGTTTAAAGCCTTCTGAAGTGTTTTTCTGTTCTACAGTACAGCAGTGACGTCTTGTTACCTTCTTATATCTCTGTATTTGTCTCTCTCACCCCAAATGTAGACAGTCGGAGCCTCAACCCACATAGACCGTGATTATATATTTGCTCTTATTTCACTCCACTTGTATAAGGGAGGTTCAGTCAGTGATGATTAAGTCATTCTGTAGGGATGAGGTCAGCAGTCCTCTGGCCAAGTGTGGAGTGTTTAAGGCTGATGGAAGAAGACTCGTTAATGATGGACGTCATATTGTGACTTTAGAGAACCTGTGATAGTGACATTTTTGGATCTGTTGCACTCATATTTATCATCTTCTAGATTATGGCCATTGTCTGACTATGCAAACCAATTGCTAGTAGGAGCAGAAGTCAAGATGTTTGTTTTTGTTTTGCTGTTGGTTGAACCATTGGCCCACCACTTTAGTCCACGCTGAAATGTCCAATCAACTGTTTCCTTATACTTGTTTCGACATTCATTGTTGCGAGTAAGCATCTTTGGTTTTAGTGAAATCTAACAAGTATTGAGTGGATTGCCATAACATTTGGTGTCAGCAGGAGGACTTTAGCTTTTAACTCAGCGCACAGTTTTTCCCATACACATCTTTACAGAGCTGCTAGCTGTCATTGCTCATAGACTGCTAATTTTCTTGCAACATTCTTCAACATTCGTCCAGTTGAAACTGCTGGATATTGGCACTCTTTAGTTTTTCCTTATATGCTGTTCAATCACATGTTCAGTTTACTTACAAGATATTTAAATTATTTTTATTACTGGTGACAAGATGACTCCAGAGCAAAGGAGGCTGATGAATCGAGCAGTAACCAGGTAGGACAGGTCAGGGGAAGACGATTGCCACATTGGTGATCGCATAAAGAACCGTTAGACACAGTCTCATCTCACCGCCTAATGATGACTAATGTCTCTCTTCCAATTGCGTTCCCTTCACACACACACACACACACACACACACACACACACACACACACACACACACACACACACACACACACACACACACATGTTTGTACTTCTATCTTAGTGAGGACATCCATAACCGTAATGCATTTCCTAGAGCCTTACCCTAACCTTAACCATCATAACTGATTGCCTAAACTTAATCCTTACCCTAACCCTAACCAAACCTCAATTCATACCTGTTCTCTAAAAACAAGTCTTCACCCTCAAACATGGCTGTTTCAATGTGAGGACCGGCCAAAATGTCCTCACTTTGTAAAAATGTCCTCACTGTGATAGTTAAATGCAGAAAATGGTACTCACCATGTAGCAAGTACAAGAACACACACACACACACACACACACACACACACACACACACACACACACACACACACACACACACACACACACACACACACACATGTTTGTACTTCTATCTTAGTGAGGACATCCATAACCGTAATGCATTTCCTAGAGCCTTACCCTAACCTTAACCATCATAACTGATTGCCTAAACTTAATCCTTACCCTAACCCTAACCAAACCTCAATTCATACCTGTTCTCTAAAAACAAGTCTTCACCCTCAAACATGGCTGTTTCAATGTGAGGACCGGCCAAAATGTCCTCACTTTGTAAAAATGTCCTCACTTTGATAGTTAAATGCAGAAAATGGTACTCACCATGTAGCAAGTACAAGAACACACACACACACACACACACACACACACACACACACACACACACACACACACACACACACACACAACCCCCATCTCTTCTCAAAAACAAACATGCTCGTCCTCTCCCTAGACCCCAGTTTGTGCCCTGACTTTGGACCTTAATGCAACCACAGACCACTGTGGCCGAGACCTGGCTCACACTTAACCAAGCATCTCCAGACAAAGAGCTGCCGCCCCCTCTTTGCACCTGAGCCTACCCCCTCCATCATGCTCCATCTCTGGGCCTGACTGGGCCAGTCAGGGGGCAGGTGCCTCCCCTCCCTTCCTTTGATTGATCCCCTCTCTCCATCATTTATTCCCTTCGTCTGCCTCTGACACACGTGTCAAAGGCAACGCACCAGCCTGATGGATAGGGCTGTTTATGGATGCCAGTCTGCCTGGTAGGCCACTGATATTACAATCAGCACCTGTGTACCTGCTGTTCTCACAAGCCTCTGTTATTCAGCTGAGGTCAGAGAGACACGCTGCTCCGATTGAAAGATCGATGTCCAGCCCGGCATATTAGAAATTGGAATTGTAAATGTGCTCTTGTTTTGTCGGAGAGTTCTGTGGTGCATTTCCAATTATAAAACTAGATCCATAAGTCATAGAGTCCAAGTAACTAAATGTGTTGTTGAGCATCCTTTTATCTGTATCTCTAATGCCCCATAAATGCAAAATAATTTGACTGGGACGTAATATTATGTTATTGTGTATTTATTTAAAGAAATCAGGAATAATTCTAACTAGCTGTGTTCGTTTATATAAGATATGCTGATAATATTGATGTGTAGTCTGTGTGAAGACATTTCATGTGCCGGAGAGCAGAATGTTACTGAGTTCTGGCGCTGCCATTGCCATTATGGTTAATGATCCATCCAGTCTGGGTTTAAATGGCACAACCATGGGGACATTCTGGAGATTACTTACTCATCCAAGGCTCCTTTTCAGCAAACATCAGCACAGCAGAGCGTTACTCCTGCTCCGTAGGAGGAAGACTGCAAGCGGCAGCATAAATATCCAACAATTTTAATTCATAGAAAACCAAATCAAATGATAAATAAGTTTTGCTTATTATCATTCTATCGATCCTATTAATTTACTATCTCTAAGTGAACACGATGCACATCTTTTTCTTGCACCATGGATTTTCACTTTCATTTGTTCTATGGCTAATATAAGGTTAGTTTCACTCCAGCAATCGTATACAATCCGTATAGCAAGATAAAATACAGTGGCAAAGTGGAATTAAATAGTAAATGTATGGACTATCTATTACTAATTCATTTTCTTTAAAGGTCCACTACTTGCTATGTTTTGATTAATAATGATCAGTGTATGTAATGGGGTACAGGGCACTTGAAGAGGCAAACACACCAATAATTGATTAAATCTGCAGGTTTACTCAACTCATGCAGCGTTGTAGCTTCTTAACACCCAACGATTATACAGTTGGCTAGTTTGCTTCAACTGCTCTCTAACCTGGCAATAGCCAGATTAATAATTGTGTAGTACTTGATAGTACTCCACAATATCAATCTGGGACCGCTCCATGTATATCCGTTCGGAGGAAAGAGGCACGGATTGGACAATGCAACAGTATGTCCCGCCTCTGACAGGTTTGTTTTTAGCCAATCGCGGGATCTTCGCAATGAGCGGAGCAATTGGTAGATTAAACTCTTACCAAAACCCGTAGGTTAAAAAGCACAAACATGTTTACCATCCAGAAATGCGCAAAGTGCCTCTCGTTGTTCTTCCTTCAAAGAAGCGATACGAGATTCGGCTAAAACTGACTTAATAGCAGCATCTACACGATCGTTGTCATGTTTGTTTTGATCTACTGGCGCTTGGTGTCGTCTAGAGTGCTGTCGTCTTCACACCCGGATATCCCGCCCCACACACGAATACTGCTGCGTGATTGGCCCGTGCCAACTTGGCTCTGTCCGAACAGTGAATGCGGGAGCGGTGCAAGATGCTTTCTTGAGAGATTTGTGAACTCACAAATATCGCGAGAAATCAACTTGCTGGCAAGGTTAACTGCTCTCATCTCCACCATTTATAGACCAAGCATGAATTTTTAACAAATGGTTCTCTTGCCAACCTACTGGCCAGCAGCAAACCACAGACAGAAAATGTATGGATTAGCTAGTTAACAACGTGTAGCATGGAGCAGCTTAAAAGACAAATATTTTCCATAAGATTTTGTGGAGACTTGAAAAGATCTAAAACGAACAAATATTGGAATTTATTTGTCATGTGCCCCAGCTATTACTCCAAAATCAAGCTATTGTTGCTGTCTGTAGATACATAAATAAGCAATTTCTGTTTGCTTAATAAGGTTATGATGTGTCAATACTTTTAGCACCCCTAAGTGAAGATGCTTATCATTTAAATCCATATCATAAGAGCTGTATCTCAAAATGCTTGCTGTTGATAAACCTGTAGCTCCAATTGAGTCACCTTCAAATTCTCTAAAGTCTCCACAGCCTTTCCTTTATAAAAGTCCCATTCTGTCCCTCTATTTTCGCTTCGGACATCCAGCCCCGAATTCCCCAAGAGGGGTGTACTTTTCACCCCACACCCACTTAAGCTGGTGACAATAGCCGGATTAGAAAAGAATTTACTTCAGCGAAGCCTCACACCGACCTCAAAATAAGCCTGTCCATCACTAAATGGCAAAATGGGAGAGTGAAGGAAAGCGGGGAGAATGCGATAGGAGCCGGTCAGCGATCTTAACCTGTCTGATGTTTGCTATGGCAGCTTATGGGAGAGCGGAGGGCCAATAGCGTTGAGTCTTAAACGGCTCTTGTGCTTCTGTGGCGGCTCTGAGCTGTCTTCTTGATTTTCAGAATATCGCTGAAAAGCATATACATTCTTTATCACCTTTTCCTTATGTGCCAGTGTTTACTGATGAGCCTGACAAATCAAGGAAAGTTTTTAAGCTTTTTCATTCCAATCTCAACAGGTTCTTAGCAATAGCATGAAGGCCTTATGTCTAGCCACCCCTATCTAAGGTGTATGTGTGCACCATATCCATTTGCAAACCTTATATTTGTTTAATTTTTAAATTGCCCTTGATCTTGTAAAGTTTTGTTGCTTTAATGTTGTTGTTTAGTACTATTAAGTTTGCTGTAGTTCTAAGGAGTCTATGTACATCTACGTTATTATGTATGAACTGTGCAAAAAATTCAGTTAGATCAAAACTTGAATAAATGTAGGATTTGAATAAGTGCCATATTAATGCAAAGACAGCAGAGAGAATCTTGTCAGTTTGTGGATGTCTGCTGCATTTCACACCCCTCTTCCCTTCAGTTATGTAGCCTTATCCATTCTTTGTTCCCCTTCACCTTTGAGCCACCAGCGCTGCCCTTTGTGGCCCCAGTCTGAGCTGTGATGGGATAAAAAGGAAGCGCTGATCTTGAATATTTACAAAATAAACAATTGTGTTATTTTATATCATTTGCCATTCCGGTGGAATATCTCTGTGTAACTGAATAAAATATCTAACGCTCTTGTGTTAAAGAAAATCTGTAATGGTGTCTTACTTACTGAGGTTATGACTTATCCCGTATTTGGTAGCATGAGGTCCAGTTATATGCACATCCCTACTGCTGCCACCATTAGTGTTTATTAATAGTTTGCCACTTTGGTGTCTCATTATGTGTTGGGCCCCTCCAAGGCTTTTGTCCTCATAGCTTATGCCGAAGGCTGAATGTTTAATGAGATAATGCACTGAAATCTTCACTTCACTACCAATTAACCCCAAGACCACTGCAGCATTTCCCTAAATCCACACAAGACCTTTTTTTGTCCCCACTTCAAAAAGGCTAAGCAGCCAAGGAAAGAAAAGGAAAAAAGGCTAACCTGTTAGCAAACAGTGAAAAGGCTCAAAAAGGGGTTTAATCCTTATTAGGCCAAATTCAGACTAAGTGGCCCCAAAGATATTTTCAAAGGGGACTTTCTACGGGGAGTGCAAACTCTTGCTGGGTGACGTTTGGGGCTGAATACGCTGAGCCCTTAGGCTTCATAACCCCACACTTGCTGCAAGCTGGGCTTGTTTATTTTGCTTTAATTCTCTCACACTCCAGCGCAGCTTCATAGATGTGTTTATTTTTTTTGACCTTGTAGTTTGTTTTACTTCCCTCAAGGCAAATAGAGCTTTATGTGTGACCAGTGATTACATCTTGAATTAGTTACATGACGGTAGAACAATTGGGCCTGTCAATCACTGGTGGACGCAAAGTTTCTTTGCTACTTGTATTGAAGAATGTGTCCAATATTGAGTGTACTGAGCCTATTCTTTCACTTAAATAAACTCTATTTAATATAGTGGATAGTATATTTTATTGTTTATCAATATACAAATGTAGCTGTTAAAACTGCTGAAATGGTCATGTGGAAAATATTCTCGGAAATGTTTTTATGAACTGGTTTGTCAGGAGCCGCAGTGACTACCACTGTAATGTCTCTCTGATGAAGATGAAACTAAAGCTTGGAGCCGGGGCTGCACAGTGGGGTAGTGGTTAGCACTTTCACCTTGCAGCAAGAAGATCCCCGGTTCAAATCCCGGCCTGAGCCTGGGATCTTTCTGCATGGAGTTTGCATGTTCTCCCTGTGCATGTGTGGGTTTTCTCTGGGTAGTCTGGCTTCCTCCCACAGTCCAAAAATATGCTGAGGTTAATCGATGACTCTAAATTGCCGGTAGATGTGAATGTGAGTGTGCTTGTTTGTCTAAATATGTAGCCCTGCGACAGACTGGCGACCTGTCCAGGGTGTCCCCAGCCTTCGCCCAAGTCAGCTGGGATAGGCTCCAGCACCTAGTGAGGATAAAGTAGTGTATAGAGAGAATGGATGGATGGATGGATAAAGCTTGGAGCCGCTTTGCTTAAAATGCTAAATTGCTTATCTGGCTCTATTTAAAAGTTACAAAATTAGTCCACCAATGAAACTAGATAATGTTATATATTTTGTTCAATTCTCAAAAAGGGTAAAAATAGAAATTTGTGGTTCTACTGCGGGATTACTTCTAGGTAGGGCACAGTTGTTTCCTGAAGTCTTGTCATCACTCTGAGGTTGTCAGGCAACCAGCAAAGTCTCAAGGAACATATATAAAAGTGGTATAAATATTCTCTACAGTACCCATGAAGCACTCTGAATTGGCCACAATTACAGCATTATTTACAGCCTATATAGATAGGGCAATCAGTCTTACATATCTGAACACTGCAATTTTCCCCCATTTGTCTTTGCAAAACCGCTTGATCTCTGTCAGCATTACACAAGGACTGTAAGTCAATACCACTTTTCCAGTCGAGCCACAAATTCTGAATTAGATTGAGGTTTGGGCTCTGACTTGACATCTCCAAAACATTCTCTTTCTTGTCTTTAAACTGTTTCTGTGTGGCTTTGGTTGCATGATTCAGGTCATTATCTTACTGGAAACCAAATCTTCTCTTAAGTTGTTGCTCTCTTGTAGATTGCATCAGGTTGCCCTCCAGGATGTCCCTCTACATTGCTGCATTTATTTTACCCTTCCCCTTTACGAGCCCTCCAGGGCCTGCTGCCAAGATGCATCCTCGTGCCATGATGCTGCCGCCACCATGCTTTACAGTGTGTGCCTAGTCTGATGGGAAATAGCTCAACGGTAGCTTTCTCTCCTCTCACAGCTCTCTCATTAAGTTTTGACTGGTAAAGAACCCAGACAACAGCTGATGAATGAACCACCTCTCCCATCTCTGCCACTGAATCTCATAACTCCTTCAGAGGAATCATAGGTGTCTTGGTGACCTTGCTCACATGTTTATTTCTTGCACAGGCACTCTTTTTTTGTGTGTGAATTGTTTGCTCTAGGCAGATTTACACAGGTGCCATGTTCCTTCCATCTTTTAATGATAGATTGAACTGCTAGGGATATTCAGTGACTTGGAAATGTTCTTGTATCCATCTCCTGACTTATGCTTTTTAATAACCTGGGTATAGCCAGGAGTACTGATCCACCGAAGACTGGGCCTTCCAGATACAGGTGTCTTTATACGACACATCTTCGCTGCACTCAGTAGTCTCCGCTTCATTATTGTGTGCCCTGTGTTGAATTAGGTCATTTTAAAAGGGACGAATATCTATACAGTGACCTCTTTCACATTTTCTATTTTCAATTAATCAACATTACTTTATAGAAATCTGTTTTTTTTTGTTTGTAAATTCTTGTCAAAAAAGCCAGATTATATTCACCATGATTCAATGCCGAGAAGAAAACTTTCAAGACGAGTGAATGTTTCTTTAAAGCTCGTGTCTGGAGTTTCCGTTTGTTTTCAATTTATGTATCATTTTTTAACAAAGCTTAAATGTGTTAGTCTAGTTCGATACTATAATATAAAGTTAGTATAACGCGATATGAAAATTTATTCCTGAGCTCTGCCTTCCTCTCATAGACCCCCATGTTATTCCAAAAAGCGCCGGTCGCTGCCGACCAATCAAGTTCGAGCTTCAGCTTTGTCATGCTGTCAATCAACGGTTACGCGCACAGCAAGCAAGCCCATGCAGAGGTGGGCGAGCTACGCACTACGCAACCGCGCGCACATTTGTTTTGCTTGTGGAGGAGAGAGCATCAGGGATCAGCAACTTCCAGAAAAGTTACCAATCCCACGGCTTGTCAGGCCAAGAGACTGCAGGACGTTTTTTGGCTCGGGGTGCTCGCGTCGCTCCCCGACCACGGCCTCCATAGCCCGCCTGACGGCTTCGTTTAGATGCCCGACCTCTGGAGGAAGATGTTGGGGCGTCTGGGACACACTCTTCGTCAGAGGAGTCATGCAATTCTGAACTCTAGATAGAAATAATGTAACACATATACACGCGTAAATGCACTGAGTTTGATAAACAACGTTATCGAGAGGGATACACTAGTGTAATCACATATTGAAACTTTACTCGTTCGTCCTAGCAGATTCATGTTATTTTGGTATTAGGACAAATTGGACTCAATACAGCATTCTAACGTAATTCCTTTATTATTTACTAAATGTACTAAATGTAGAAGAGTGGAAAACAGCAAAACAGGCAAGATGCTGCAGCACTCCGGGCACTCCTCTCATGTACTGCGCGCGTGCACAAATAAAGGGGCGAAATCAGAGGGAGGGAGGGTGGGACCAACAGTGTTTTGGGAGACGCTGCGATTCAAACTCCGGACAGCAGCTTTAACGCTCTGTAACTTCAAAATATCTTTTTAAAATAAAGCTGCAAGCAAAGGAAAGCATGTCTAAGGTGTGAATGTATTTTATATTTGCTTGCTGCTGTATTTTCCCCTGGACTGTAAAATCACAGCAGCACATGGCTAAGCAGTGATGCTGTAATGTTGCTGACGGTTGGTCAGAACAAACTCTTTCTGAGAGACGAAGGCTTGAGGACAACTGTTGGAGTGTGAAAGTAGAATCATGTGGCTGCTCTGTCTTACAGTCATATGACTCCAGGTTCTTATGGTGAGGGAGCATTGTTTTCCTCTTGAATGATTCGGCACATCCTCCAAAACCTCTATTCCTTGACCATAAACCTGTATTGAGTTTTGATTGAGTCTTGAAAATGAAAATAAAAATATACTCGTGATTCTCTCTGTTGCTATTTCAACTACAGTACTCTCAGTTCATTGTTCCCCCCTCCCTTTATCTTTTTTCTTGCTATCACTCTGTCTCAAAAGCAAAATCTGTCTTAATTGGCTCCAGAGGGCTCGGGGAGGCTTTGTGTCAACGGTGATGAGGGTCCTGATTGGTCCAGAGGCGCAGGCCGCCAACAGACCCTTGTTAGTGTGTCGGGACCCTTTGCTTGCTCGTTAGTCCGATGAACTCATTTACTGATGGGGGGTGACAAGGCCTCGTTTACCAGTGTGGAACAGAGTGGAGGTGGGGGAGGGTGGGGGTTAAAGCGAGGCGGAGGGAGGAGGTGAACAAGAATATGGGTGAGGACCAGTGAGAGGAGAGAGAAGAGTGTTATGAGTGTTTTTTTGTGGAAGCGCCAGAGAAGAGTGTCAAAAAAGCCCTTAAATGTCAGCTTGTGTTTGTCTACGTTTTCTTTCTCATTTGCTGCTGCAGTAGAAGTGCCGTCGGCATCTCAGTCCGCTGAAACTCTGTTTATTGCAGATTGCTTGATGCTGCGGTCAGTCGAGTGAGAGAAAGTCACAAACAGCAAGATGTAACTATATGCATCAGTTTACTTTGTATATGTGACTTGAGAATAAGAAAAGGCATTTTGCTAATACAAGTCTGAGGTATCTGCAGCATCAGTCTATTATTTGTATGTCCGCAGGGTTTTTTTTTTTCGGTATGAATTCTATCAAGTTCTCCCAATTTTGCTTGCTCCTCATCTCCAGTTGTGATGTTGATGGATCACCTCTCTTCCTCCCGCTCATTAATTTCATCACCTTATCTCCCACACCACTTCATTTGACCAAAAGGTAATAATAAATCCCTCATCCATTATCCTTTAACTGAGGCAGCCATGCGGAAATACTTAATAACAGGCAACAAATTGAACTTCAATCACCTCCTTTCCTTCAAGGATGCGCAGCCCATTAAACAGAACACGCAAATATGCACATACCACTCATCAGACACTGGGTGTGTGCGATTTTAAGCATTTCCTTTACAAAGAGAGCACGATTGGTATTCAAATTCGTTTTTCTTTATTTTATGACAAATAAGGATCATTGGTAACTGGCTGTGGCTTCTCTCTTCTTCAACTCAAGGGTCTTATCAGCCCAAAAACACACATGCACTCAGCCTGGCCGACAGCGACGGCAGTTGAGAGCCTCATCTATCTTGAACCATGTTGCTGATAGTTGGTCCGTTGCTCCCTTAACTAATCCAGCGCAGTTTCAATTAAATTCCATCTGTGTCACGATGTTCCTGCATTTGACTTTACCTGTGTTTCTGAAGAGGCACTGCTTGGCGAAGGGGATGGGGCTGGGAAAGGGAAGAATGATGGAGAGGGCTCACTGGCACAGACTGTCTCTGAGATTCAGTGTTGTCAGTTTTTGTGTGTTCGTGTGTGTGTGTGCGGTTCCACAGCGTAGCCACAGTCACCCGGCCCCTCTTCATGTGTCCCTCTTCATTCTGCAGTCTTTTGGGCATCTGACAGAGACAAACGACAGTGCTTCAGAAATGAGCTGCAGCCGGCTGCACAAACAGGTTGAAGGAGGAGGAGGAGGGAGAGAGCGAGAGAAAGCGTTGCAATCAAGACTAGCTCCTTTGTTTTCTGTTTGGCTGTGTCCTCTCGCGTGACGCTTTGAAATTGATCTCGAAATGCAACAGACCTGAGCCCATGGATATTGTTCCACTTGGAAGGCAGCATCAAGAAAACCGTTCTTCATACAAAACCGGTCAATGATGTTGAAGCTCCTGATTAATTTCTCTTTATGGAATATTGTCTCCTATATTTATCCCCCATTTCATTTCTAATTGTATCATTTTTAAACCACATATTTTTTGTTTATATCGTCAAATATGAATACGATGCAAGACTTTCATCATTGTAGATTTCAATTCTCCTGTGGCATTCCCATCCCTTTGAAACTGACTTATCCAGTTCCTCTATTACTATATATCAGAGCAGACGCTGGTGCAGCCATAACTCCAGCTTGGACAGTAACCTCCACACCACTGTAATTTGTCCAGACGTGGTCAGAACAGCTAGAGCATTACTGCACGGATAGTTTGTCATGCTCGTTGTCACACACTCAGCTTTTTCATCTGCAAGGGAAAGGGCGCTGCCAATAGGGACAATGATCTTGGGAACATAGAGTGCTATTTACAGCGTTCCAGGAGATTCATCGGTCCGGGGAAAAATATATCTGGCTGCCTCCACTTCTGTCATATCTATCTATGGAATCAGAGACGGCGGCTTCATCAGTTCAGCACCGGGCATCTTCTTGCCATCCATTGTGAGGTCTGAGTGTACTCCTGGGGATGAAATGAGTCAACCACTCTGTTTTGGGGGTGAAAGGTTACACGCCAAGCATTTACTCATTATACAGCTGAAGACAGGAATTACATTTCTGATCAGATTGTTAAAGGGACACTGTTTAAAAATAGAAACAATTTTCAGATTTATTTGGTCGTGCACTAGCATGGCAGCCGGATCACCTGTGAGAGTAAAAAACTGATTGAGTTTCTGAGTCCGTTTGTCATCTAAATTCAAACATATCGACTAGCGGGAAAAATCATAGATTCTTATGTCTCCTCAGAGTCTCCTAATATGATCAAACTCAGAACATTATTACTGTACAGTATGTATGTTGTCTTAAATGTTTTAAAGATTTTCAATACTTGAATTCAGTTGCATTCTCATTTTTAGCACGTCTGTCTGCTAATCGTAGAATCAAGAATTTTTATTTGTACAAATTTTTAAAAATGAAGCTTTTTTTTTTTTTTTTTTACCTCTGAGCCAACCTCCTGTCCATTTTTACTCTGCCAAGGAACGTGGCAGAGTTATATGACGATTGGCGCACGTTTGTCTGTTTATCTGTTTGCAACATTACTCAAAAACAGACGAACGGATTTAGATGAAATTTTCAGGGAAGGTCAGTAATCACAGAAGGACCACCTGATTACATTTTGGCAGTGATGCTTATAGTCTGGATCCACAGATTTGCTAGAGATTTCTGTATCATTGTGAGATTGCAGCACAGCATCACTGTAACTATGACAACAAGTGAACGCTACATCAGTTGCCTGCTGACGATCACGTTTGCGATCCTACTACAGATTCACCATTGTGGACATATTGGGACTTACCCGTTGGAATTTACTGCGCTCTCTGAGTGCTGTCTTGTTGGTTAATGCAATTCCTTCTTTGCTTTGTTGAGCCTGTGCAAATTTGTCCTCCTGCGTGGGATATATGCTTGAGAAAACAAAGTCTGCAAACATCTCTTTAGCTGATCAAAGATAACGTTGCATCCTATGATATATCAAATCCATACAAAAACCAACAGTGTAAAACCAACAGTGTGTTTGCGCTTTTTCTAGTCTTCTGGTAAGTTAAAATAGCTGCTGGTGATGGCATTGTTTTTATCACACATACCTGAGAGTGTGTGTTATCTTCTCATCTATGTCTGGGCAAGAAATAAGTGTATTTTCATATTGCTAAATAATTTGAAGAAATCCATCAATAATCCAGTGATGTTTTTGCTTTAGGATTTTGTCAACCTCAAACATTTTGCCCGTCAAAGATGTTTTTTTCCTTTATGATAGAAAATGATGTTTTTGGCAGTGCGGTTGGCTGGTGTCACCTCAAGCTGCTGTTGGAGGATGGCGGATGTAGCCCCAGCTAGCTTCTTCAAGCCACTAATCCACATTTAATTGAACTCCAGAGACTTTGAAGTGAGTCTGTGATGCAGGCAGGTCTTATTCCTCTGAGAGGCAGTGAGGGAGAGTCTGTGCTCAGCTAAAGGCCTCAGCTGGTCCCCTCTGCTGTCCCCTGCCTTTAATGAGCTCCTTTAGCTTAACACTAGGCCTAGCATGTTAGCTCATATTTGAATATTTTTGATTAATAACGCACCTCTAAACATCGGTGTGACAACCAAAAGTGTCCCTTTTACCTTTCCACCATATCCCTGCACGCCCCCTGTCAGCAGACGCCTTTGAAACTAACAGCAGAGTGTGGAACAAAAGTCTAGTTAACAAAGCAGTGCTAAGTAGGTTAGTAGCAAACCTAAATGCTGGATTAGTAGGAGCACGAATCACCAGGGCAGGGCTAAGCATCTGGGTCTGTCAGGCCCTGTGACAGCCATCAGAACAAGTCACTCTGACAGCCGCTGCTATCTCCACAGGGACAGATTAAGCTCAGTTCATCGAAGCATTTTTAAAATGTGGAGCTAGGTAACATAACATTGTCTGACCTCTGTGTCAGCTACCACTGTGGAAATACAGAAAATACTCTTAAACAGATGTTTAGCATAAAATAGCCTTTTAACCATATCAGTCACATCACACTATTAACATCAAAATAGATTATCTTTTAGTGAACTGAGCATTTCCCTCACTCCTTCCAGCTGAGTAGCCCCCATTCTCTTGCTAAAGGAATCTCTTTTTCATTGAGGCTGATCAATATAAGACATTAATCGTGCTGTTCGGGCCGTCGTGCCATCGCTGTGTGAAAAATGAACTAACCTGTTCTTCTGTCTGCTTCTTTCTCTTTTCCCCTTCTCGTTCTTTCCTCTAATCACTCCTCTCCTTTTCTGGTTTCTTTCTTTTTTAATTTCCTTTTCTTTTTTTTTGTCCTATTCCGTTGGAATCCCCCCCTCCCCTCATCTGGTCTTTGGTTTCTCTTTTCCTATTCTGTCCTCCAGATTCTCGCCTATACTGAAGGTCTTCATGGAAAATGGCTGTTTACAGAGATCCGGGCCGTCTTTTCCAGACGCTACCTGCTGCAGAATACTGCTCTGGAAGTCTTCATGGCCAACAGGAGTAAGTCGAGCAGCCGTTTCACCTTGGATATATGCACATGTTTTGGGGGTGTTTTTTTAGAATAAATCAGTAGACAAAATCTTCAACACTTGAGTGACATTATGGAGATTTTTTCCTCTTCAGATCATCCCTGATACAGTGAGATGTTTCTCTGTGCCTCTCTGCAGCGGCTGTCATGTTCAACTTCCCCGACGCTGCGACAGTGAAGAAGGTGGTTCACAGTCTTCCTCGTGTTGGCGTGGGCACGAACTTTGGCCTTCCACACACCAGGTAAGACAGGAGGTTTCACTCTATTGTGGCGTTTAAAATTTTAATTCTAACCTTACACATACACTAAAAAAGGAAGGATTATAGAAAAGCTGCGTTGTTTTTAATTACATATCCTAAAACTCAAAACTGGCTTTTATTTCCTGTTTTCTGCTCTCACATGTTCACATGCAGTTGTTCACTCATCTGTCCTTCCCTCCTGCTCCGTCCTCACCTCCCAAACATAACTGGCTTCACATAGTCCAGTTCATTTATTTATTTCCATCAGTGTGAAGCAAATAGTTGCTTGTAAGCCTGCAGGGCATACCTCCTCCCCCAACCTCCCTCACATCATGTCTGCTCTGTGTCCAGGGCAGCGCTGAAACCAGCTGCTGGCATATGTGTTGTCCGTGTGAGATCCTGTGGAAATGAGAGTGTTGCAGTACTTTGAATTCAGCTTATGCATTATGGGGTGGTAAATGTATAATGATAGTGTTAAGTACAAACCTTGAGCAACATCCGGAAGTTTTGGAGGAAAAATACATACAATAGTGCAAACTGAAGCTTTAAAACATAAATCACTGCATGGAGAGATTTGTTTCAATTTCATGCACCGCGTTGTGTGTGTGTGTGTGTTTTTTTTCTTTTTTGGTCACCATTAATCTGAACTATGGAAGTTGTTGTCAGGTGGGATTTGTGAGTATTTGTGGTAGTTAATGTGTTTACGACTTGAAAGATTCAAGTTTTTTTTGGGGAAATGTTTTGTCAGTATTAGGCAACACAAAATGTTAAACACATGGCAGCATAACAGTGGGGGCTATGAAATCAGTGTGAGTAAGAAAATGCATACAGCAAGAAGCCAGTGTGGTTGTACGAGGGTTTGTGTATAACGAGTGCATGGTTCAGGTGAAAGAATGTATGTGCTAGTGCTGGGCTCATTAATCAAGCTAGTTTGCCGGCCACCTTGCCTCTTTGACCTGAGGACAGCTGTACAGGGCGGCTCTTACAGCCAGCACAGCACAAATTTACTTATGTCCAGAGTTACACATTAATACAGCCACAACCGCAAGTCATATCCATCAATATAGTCATTATAGTTTATCATAATCCCCGTACTTGTGAAGTATTTTGACAGTATTGTGCAATTTCTGTTTTTTCTCCTCTGTAAATGTCTTTATTTTTTTATGGTGTGGTTTAAAGAAGTTTAAAAAAATATAGAAACCTACGTAGAAAGTTTATGAATACACATTATTGCTTTCTGACAACGTCTTTTAGTACATTTCTATTTGGAAAGTTGTATTTTCCCCTTTTTTGAGGGGCTTAATGACTATAATCTCACACCCTGACATTGATTAATTCCATCATTTTCCTTTGTTTTAATTGGATTGGGGGTCATTTGTTTTTGTTCTACAGCATACATCATGCTCTGAGGCCCTGTGTGTGTGCACGTGCACACACACATGCACACAAATATGTGTGTTCAATCCAATTTATTGCAGATTTGTTTTCTTAATTAGCAAGACTGTAAGTTCAGTAGATTTTTCATATGATGACATTTGCATTGCAAAAGTCTAATCAAGCCCAGGGCTTTTTGTAGCCTGCTGTTCTTGTGACGTGTCGACTGTCTTTGTACCGTTTCACTCTGTACATTCAACACTGGGCATGAAGGTTACAACCATTTAATATCAGGTTTTCACTTGTCTCTTCGTAGACGTATTTCTCTGGCCACACCGAAGCAGCTGTTCAAAGCATCCAACATGACCGAACGCTGGCAACACCGCGAGATATCAAACTTCGAGTACTTGATGTTTCTCAACACCATCTCTGGTGAGGATGAGCTTCACACAGACCTGCCTGGCAATCACTGTCAACTTTTCTTGTCAGTGCTTGATATTATATTTCGCATTGATTTGTCACTTTCTTTGTCTTTTCTTTGTTTCTTTCCTATAGGTCGCACCTTTAATGACCTGAACCAGTACCCAGTCTTCCCCTGGGTCATCACCAACTACGACTCAGCAGAACTTGACCTCACTCTGCCCAGCAACTTCAGAGATCTGTCCAAGGTAACATACTAGAGGCACCTCTACTCCCCCTCCCACCTCCTCTTTTACATTAATGCATGGACAGACAAAAAGAGACAAGGAGGGGCAGTTAGGACACAGGAAACATTGTGTGCATTTACAAAAGTCTATTTAGTTGCTGTGTAATTGCAATTGATCATAGTTTAGTGAACAAGCTCTTCAATCACTGGTGGCTGATTGCTATCTTTTCACAGGTGTGCTGCATTTCTTCTCTAGCACTTTGGTTATTTATGCCTCAGACTTAAAGTTACTGCCAAGTTTAAAAGTGGTCTTACGTCTTTAGAATAAGTTGATAATTGCATCAAGGTTGACCTTTTGTAACACCCCAGGAAGTGGAGTAACTCTCCCTGGTAGCTCCAGGCATCAAGTGATTGGGCTTAAAACAATGAAACCTGCCCTGAGATGCACCCGGACCCATAAATACACACAGTCAGCCTGCTGTAATAGCTTAAAAGATCCTCCCCCATACTGTAAGTAGACATGTAATTATTAACTCACATTAACTCCCTCTCTTTTACAGACACACACACAGAAAAAGCAAAAAAAAAGAAAAAAATAACATATTCCTTAGCTTGCCAGCTCCGCTTGTTGGATTGAACAGTGCAGCAGTGGGAGGACAGAGGATTAGTTTTAGGGTGAGAAGATTGAATGACTGTCAGGCTGCTAGAAGCAAAATGACTGAATAAATCGGCCATGGAAACAAAAAAGCATGTGTTAATGGACAGGAGATACGTTGGAGGAAATGCATTTTAGAGGGCATTTGTTCAGGTGCAGAGGTTGAGGTACTCATCTAGTCAGACAAAATGGAAAATATTACAGTTTGTCCAAAAAAATATCGCTGCATTCCTAAAAAGAAAGGAAAAAAAAAAATGTAGAGGCTGAAATGGCGTGGGTGAGATGATGATATATGAGCCAAGAAGTCCAGTCAGAGCAATACATCCACGAGTTTCAACATGTACTGCACACAGAATACTCACACAGCTCTTTGTCGTACTATGAGACAGAGTAGCACTGGTCATGTTTCAAAATAATCTGCTCATAGTTGGCTGGTTAATGCTGTATAGTGCTGGACTGGTTGACGTTGAATGGCTGTTTGGCAGAAGTTTTGTTTTGTGCTTTTATGCCAGTTTCAATCCTCCTTAAACTGCGTGATACAATAACATTTGTTCATTCATTTTTGACTCAGTTCTGGTCAAGTAGTTAGTCAGCAGCAGGTATTTGCATGTCACCAAACTCTCTATGGAAGCACAATGCAAATGTAGCTGGAATTCTGTTGAAATTCTGTAGAAATTCTGCATTTTAAGCAACAATTTTATGACTAATGATTTTGGTATTACTCATCCCTGAGGCAAACAGTCATTTAAATCTAATAAACTGCATTAGCCCTTGTGAATAGTAACATTTTTGCCAAATATTTTTCAGTGAAACACTACTGCCCTGCACACATAAAACGTTTATGAAATGCAAGCGAACCATCCTCTCACAATTTCATTCTTTCACACTGCCCTGTCATACAGATTCAAACACCCCAGCAGTCAACACCTTGTCCCTTAGGTTCTCCCCAGTCCCACTTTCACTTTCAATCTGCTCCTCTGGGTCTCTATCTGCTGTTTTTTATCCCTCCCAGTGTAGTTTCCTCCACTGTATGAGGCTGCATAATTTCTCGGTTTATCCGGCTCGATGTTGCCCAGTAGGCTGAAATGTGACAATTGTTGTTGCCCCACTAACACACAGACTCACGCCGCCATCCTTTGGTTTCTTAGCTCATTTCTGCTTCCTGCTCTTCTCCTTTGCGCTGCCATGGGGTTTGGACAGCTCAGTCAAGCCTCGCAGCCCCGGGGACCAAGTGAATGAAGGGGAGTTGGGTAAAAGGAGGAGAAGCAGAGACAATCAGAGAGCAAAAGAAAGAGGAGGAGAGAGTCTGAGAAGAACAGCATCATTTGCCGTCCCTTCAATCCCCGCGTCTTGAAGAACAGAATAGAAGCAGAGAGAGGGAAGGAGGGAGGGGAGGGAGCGGGGCCAATCTTTATTACATCTGTTTTATTCATGTCGTTGACACTCGTGTGATATCAATGTATGACTACTGGACCGTGTCAGACTGCAGTGTCTGGAAAAGGGCAAGCAGCCCCCCCAGATCAACCCCCACTGTGTAATTCTGCACCCACAATCATTTTTGCATCATGTTTCCTTTCTTTGCAACCTAATGCTTTGTGACCTTCAGTTAGTTCTGTGCTGCGTACGTGCCTGCACCATTCGCCACTTTGCGTAGTTTTTCTTTCTTTTGTTTCATCTTTGTTTCAGTATTCTGCCTCTCTCTGTTTGCCTGTCACCCTGTCTTTCTTTCTCACCCTCCACATCTCTCTTATCCCCCTCTTATGTCATGTTGGTGGTTGTCTCTTGTAGAAACAGGTCATCTGCGAAGCCTCCAGTGACATTGAGAAGCCAAATTGCCATGAACGCGTGTGTGTGTGTGTGTCACACACTGTCATCATTCCCAGCACAACAGAGGCCACACAGAATTTATGTTCGCCGCTACCAGAGCCATTCTGACCCCAGGGACTTTCTTATCATAAACTCTAACCTCAACCTGACATCAAACGCCGACCCCCGAGATAACGTTGTAGTCACGATAAGCACTCACTAGAACTGACTGCAAGTGTTTTAACTCTGCTCTGTTTTTTTTTTAATTCCTCCACCCCTTTGCACACCTCAGTTCTCAGTCACACATTTCCCCACCTAAAAGCACGTCCTTCATGTAAGTAGCTGTAAGAACACGTTTAGTCGTACAGTTCCACATAGTATAATAATGAAATGTATTTGTACAACACCTTTCAAAACCAGTGTTACAGACAAACAACTATAAAATAGCTACAGGACAAACATGAATTGGCAGATAATAGTGAAACAAATATTTCAAAATGCTTCACAGAAACACAAGTTAAGCATATTTTCACAGGATAATTGATTCAAAAAATTAGTTTTAAGAGGTGATTTAAACACATTTGATCATTTGAGGCTTCTCAAGCTGCTCATTCCAGAGCTCAGATCCTCTAACTGCAAAGACAACATCTTAAAAGGTAAAAGCATTCTTACTACTGCTGCTGTAGAGTTTTTAATGAAGCCCAACAAACAATTAAAAGACTTGTTAATCCATTATGTTGTCTGCATTTACACGGCAACAGAAATAGCGAGGACTTATTGAGCCTTGTCTGTACCTTTGTGCTATAACCTGCTGCTCACACCCAGATTGGCTAATGGTGTATTGATCTCGCCATACGCGGCCCATATGTTTATCCCCCAGGCCCTGCACACCATTTTCACTGTTTAAATAGGACATTATACGTAAACACTCTTTTGAAAAGACTCTTGTGATTTACGAGTCAAAGCCCCAGCGATGCTCAAACCGTCAGTAAACCATTATACTTCATCACCAGCTGCCCATTATTGTTTTAAAAGCAAAGTAGCAGTGGGTAATGTTCTTATAATAGTCCTCAGGAAGATGCTGATTGTTCTTTGAGGGTGTATTTTTCTCTCTCTCTTTTTTTTTTTTTTTAAATATTTGTGTCCTCGGACTGAAGATAATTTTAATGGAAACTTAGATAAACTAAACATTTTAGGTTGGTTACACACTGTCAGGTCCTGATGGACACTTAGTTGTAAAATTACTATTGGTTATGTTTTTTTAAGGAATGTAAATCCACAGACTGTATTTTTCAAAGTGTTGTGATATTTGAATGCTTTAACACTATAATAGTTTTAGACATGAATCTTATCAGTAGCATCAAATAGGTAAAGAAACTACTGAGCTCTTCTAACCACTCTGTTACTTGTCCTTTAGTTTACTGTAACTTTAAAATGGCTGTCACACCACCCCCATCTCCCTCCATGATCAAAAAAATAGATTGAGACTAATCCAGTGTTAATTTTCTCATGTTTACCTCTCCAAAGCTCTCTCACGTTTTCATTCTGTAGCCGACTCTTTGGTCTAATTAAAACTACGAGATTGGTTCATTTGTCTGAACGCTCATCAGTGCGCTGTTCCTCGCCACAACATATTAGGCCAATCTGCAGCGGGGTGGCAGCAGGCGTTTCATCAGCTCACTGCCGGCCATTCTGCTCTGATGTACGGCGCCGTCACCGCCGCTCTGCTGTAGCTACTGTAAGCCGAGAGCTGCAGCCCCACAGTAATTTACAGCAGTAAACAATGTCGGGCTCGAGCAAACCAACAGCCCCCACATGCACTCACACACAATTCTCCCTCTCTCTCTCTGTCACTGTGGCACTTTCAGCCTTTTTTTTTTATTTTATATGCCTCCTCTCCCTTTTCTTTTTTTAATGAGCCGACTGTTATTAGGGCTATAAATCAGACCAATGGGTGTGATGTATAATTCACCGTGTGTACTCACCCACCCCAGTGGCCCTGAGGAAGCCCACAGTGTATCACTGTCAACGCGGTGCGGTGGCTCGACATATTTCGTACACGCGCAGCAACACTATTGACAAAATAACGCAAAAAACGTGCACACATTACACAGAAAAGGCAACCACAACTGCACAATCACTCCCACTGCACAAATACACAAGCACGCACACAAAACGGTAGCCATTGCACAGATCGATATCAAAGACTTGCCCTGGATGAGTCTCGCTGTGACAGGCACCCTATGATATGAAAGAGATCCAATTGATCCACACCCTACTAGGCCCTCATCCTCAAAAGGCCATCATTCCATTACCATTGATCGTGTGTGTGTGTGTGTGTGTGTGTGTGTGTGTGTGTGTGTGTGTGTGTGTGTGTGTGTGTGTGTGTGTGTGTGTGTGTGTGTGTGTGTGTGTGTGTGTGTGTGTGTGTGTGTGTGTGTGTGTGTGTGAGTGAGATGACGGCGGGGTTTGAGGGAATGAGGCACAGCCAGCAGAAGACTAATAAAAATTGAACCAGCCTGAAAGTGATTTCTGTAAATGAGTATTTAAATAATAGCCGTGCAGCATAAGGTTATTGGTTTTTGGAGAGCGATGGAAAATTAATGCAACTTAACCATTTTTCTAGACTACAAATAGGGCTGGTGACCAGTGTATTAGTTACAGATTAATAAAAGCAGAAATTAAAGGAACCCACAGCCTTCCTATTGATATTCCTAGTAGGCACTCTTTCATTGGAGTACATTAGTTTTCTCTGACAGACTACAGCTGCAGGGGCTCCGTTTCACAGCCTCTAAAAAGCACTCTGTGGGAAAGGATTGATCCCTGTCTGAAGGGAAACATCATCTAATATTCATTTGAAATTGCACAATGGTTACTAGCTTCATTTGCCTTGCAACTGTAATGCTGCAGAGAGTGCTCCCTGAATGTGCTCTCGGTGCAATTCAGTGCTGCCTCCCGGCTTTTCCTTTGTTCTCATGCTCATGTGTTTGTCATTTCTTGTCTTTATCTCTTCTTTCATGCCAAGCAGTAGCTAAAGGAAGTAAATGTTATTTGGTTCCTAACATGTATGTGTTTTTTTCTTCTTTTTTCCCTATTTCTACACAGCCCATCGGTGCTCTGAACCCCAAGAGGGCCGCATTCTTTTCTGACCGGTATGAGTCCTGGGAGGATGATCAGGTGCCAAAGTTCCACTATGGCACCCACTACTCCACCTCCAGCTTCACCCTGATGTGGCTGCTACGTATCGTAAGTGCAGTGCATAGAAATGACACAGACGTAGCTGATACTTTAATTACACTGTTATAAAAGTTCCTAAAACACTGACATGCATCCATATAATTACAGGATAATTTCCTCTTTAAATGATAAATGCTACAGCTCATACACTGGTTCTGCAAATGCCCCTTTTCCATTCATTGTAAAAGCATAGTTTTTTTTTTTTTTTACAGCGCCATGCGTTATTTTTTTATTTATTTATTTTTTTACTGGATTTAAAATTTAATAATAATTACTTGCTTTGGAGATTCATATTATCATGAATCCATTCTTAATCAAGCCTCTGTTGATGTAAATACATTTGTTGATATCAAATTTAGAATGCATGTATGTTAAATATTGCATCATAACAATATTGTCTCAAATATAAGCCATTACACTCTATGTTGCTGCCACACAGTAATAAAACAACAGCAGAAACTGTGATATTTAATATCCAACCTTCACCTTAAGCAAACTCTTTCATTCTTTTTAGGAATAACAGGTACTGAAATGTGCTTTGATCTGTTTTTTGAGGCGCATATATTTTGCACTTGAGTGTTCTCTTTCGGTACCTTTGTTGAATGGATGTCATCAATCTTTCCGTACTGCACTCGGGGGAGAAGGAGGTTACTAAGTTTCTCCAACGTGCAGTTTTCTGCTGTTATTGTCCCAGTAGCTCACTGTCTCAGTGACTCCCAGTAGAGTTGCCTCATTGATCCCTGCACATCATTAGCTAGCTTACTCCAAAGCCACTTTACCAGGAGCAGTCACTGAAAGATCAAACTTAACATTGAGGTTTAAATGAAAAGTGCTTGTGCATTAAATGCGTATTCTGTGCTTATGTCTGAGATTTTATGCCCCATGTAATCCTGCTTTGCTGTTTCAGCTGCATGATGAGATGCAATGTGATTAACCTACTGCACTTTTTTTTTAAACAAACAAAGCTTACGTCATTGCAGGCTGAACTTAATTAGCTATCTACAGTATTAGTTTATAGCTGTGCAGCATATTGTGTTCATGTCATTTGGGGGCTATTGCGTCACAGAGACAGTTATTGATCCACCTTAACAAGATTATACATGATTAGAAATGCATCAGCAGCACAAGTCTATTGACTTTAGTAGCTCCCTGGGATTATTATTTCACTTGATAATGTTTGGGTTCCTGTTTGTGCAAAATGAGTAGATTCTGGGTCAAATCTGTTGACAAAAGACTGTGCTGACCTCTTGACGTCAACGATTTTATTGCAGAACAAGCAATTACAGCTGGGTGCTGCCAATTATAGCAGAAGGCTCCTCGGTTCAGATTCATAACCTCTTTTTTTTTAATTTTCAGGAACCTTTCACCACATTATTCCTCAACTTCCAAGGCGGGAAGTTTGATCATGCTGACCGCACCTTCTCCTCGGTGTCCAGGGCCTGGAGGAACTGCCAGAGAGACACATCCGATGTTAAGGTACTGTCCACACACACCTCTTGAAAACACACTGCAGTAAAAAGCTGAAAGTTTAGATTGATACAGGTCTGAGCAGTGTAGGAGAATAAATCCCCATCCAGCATTCTTACAGACAAAGAATAAAGCTTTCAAAAGAGTAATGTCCAGTCACTACCAATCATTGTCTCTAAGCAATGAAAGCTTCCTGGTCTTCTGATCAAAGCGTTAGTCTAATCCTCATCTGTCCCAGCCGTCTGTCTCAGATTCAGCCAGCTATAACATGGACTTGAATCCCTGCCCATTGGGCCCCCAAACTCTGCTGAGCTGTTGGATCTGCCCTGCAACAGCACAGGTCATTCTCATACTGAGGGCCTTCGAACCCCCAGTGCACACTTTAACTGCTCTCCTAAAACATTTACAACTACAGTCAGACATTCTCTGTCAGAGCTGGCTTTTGCTTGCTCTCCTGGCACCGGGTCACTGGATGGGGGAACAGCGGTGGTGTTGGGGGTTTTGACGCTTGATTGCGTTTACCACCCCCCCTCCCCACATCCCACCGATAAAACATATGGATTGTGTTACTGTGTAGCTGGCCAATGCTTGATTGCGAAAGCCCAACAACAGCCCTCGTTTGCTCTCTCAGTCTAGACCTGTCAATGTGGATCAAACTGTGAGAGCTCAACCTCAGATCAAAACAAAGTGCAAATCTGGACCACATCACTTTGTTTCCATGTTCAGTTTGAATTTTTAGCATATTTTGAATGAAAGCCCATCGACTTTATCCACTTGGATGCACCCATTCATGTTCTAAGCAATAGGGGAATTAGGGACGAGATGTATCAATTTAGTATGCTAAGTACACCATTTAGCTTTAGCATTGGGGCCATTGATAGCAACCCTCTGTCCCTGCCAGAGGGCAAGAAGCCCCTGTGTTTTCATACTCTACTGGTAAAGAAGGGGTGATAATAGGTTACAACACCCAGATTCAATGTGTCTCTAGCCTGGGTGACGCTAGAATGACCTCCCGTCCCCAATCCCCTGACCCCTGGCTTCAGCCCAGAGGCATCAGAGGGGGAGACAGAGGAGAAGAGGGGTTAGAGGTAGCAACAGTGGAAGTGTAGCAGGAGATCCCAGAGGCCAAAGCCCCTTCCAGTGACCCATGACAGGACAGGATTGGGGATCAGAGGGGCTGGCCTCTGACCAGGCTGGAGCACAGGGGCCACTGCACATAATGGTCCATGCAGGGCAGGCTTGAGTGTTGGGGAGTGAAGCCCTCAAGGTTTTGTTGGTGTGTGTCCCTAAGTGTGTGCATGCGTCCCGCTACCTCCTGCACACATTTACAGGAGGCTGCAGCCAGTGAACCTGGGTGAGCAGGAGGCCTCGTTAAGGGGTTGACCTTTAGTTTAGGTCAGATTTTGTGGAGTGAAGAGATTTCAGAAGTGAGGAAGTGCCGTGTTGTTTTAAACCTGTGTTTGCTTGCTCATTTGATTAGATGTTTTCACCCCATGGATGAAAGGTGGATGTATTGTGCAGCTAATCTGCTAAAAGGGATGTTAGGATTTAGGTATATTCGCTTTTGTTTTCAAAGATCCTGTTACATGTATGCTTAAATCTGCTCAAAATACATGTTTGGACCTGTTTGTAAGTTGTAGCACCAAGGGTTTGCCTGCTGTCAGCCTGTTGGGGCATCTGAGCTTAATGTTAGCGGTGGTCTGTACATATTTGACATCAGAGTGTCGACGTGTTTGTATCTTTTTGTCTTTCATGAGTGAATCATCAGTGCTTGTAGTCATAAAATCTTTGTTCACATACAGAAATCACAAATCTCAAAACCTGATTAATCGATTAGTTTATAGTGAAACTAAAGCATTTGATAAATCAGATCACATAATTCAGTATTACAGGCATCTTGCTTATGTCCTCACAGAAATACACTACACTGCAGTGTCAGTACATTAGGAGAGCAATATGTTATCAAGTTTAATGTCAACACAGTATACATTTCACGCTCTACTTTCCTTTTCTTATTTGCATGAAGCAGCCAAGAACTGAGTCATTCTGTATCCCAATTTTTTTGTATTTTCCAAGACATACAAACAGCCTGCAGGGCAATGTTGATTTAACTACAGCGTTTTAAGCTCAAACTCTGTCTTAATGTTTACACTTATTGTGGCAAGTTCTGCTTTGTTACGAATCACAAATGCATAAATATATGGGGTTACGTCTCCTGTCAAAAGTGTACTTCTCTTCACTGCCCTGCAGTTTGAAAATATGTTGTGTTGTTTGTGACAAGCCAAATAAAATCATCATAGTTTAGAGAGAGTTTGGCTGACTTCTTTGTTATTGTGGCACAGGGTGAAACCAGAAGAAAACCTTTTTTATGCTGCTTAGATACAAACAAAGAATATGAAGACATAAAAATAGTTTAAAAAAAAAAAGAAACAGAGGTTTTTACTTTCTTAGTGGCAGGCAGAAGGCAAGCGGTCTGAAATGTAATTTCCAAGCATAATTGTACAATTCAATTTGTACAATGCTGTCTGATTGCTGTAACACACAAACATAAAACATAATTTACAAATGACTTCTTAAACTTTTGAATTTATACAGCAACCATACAACACTTTTATTTACTTTCCTTTCTCAGTGTTGTTCTCCTAAAGCTCTTCTTAATACTGTTTGACATGCTCAGATCTAACATTCACATCTTTCCAAATCTACATCAACGATTCCTCACAGCCTTCTAGAGTTTCAGAATCATCTTAGCTTCTTTCACTAACTCAGAATTAATACCTTGCGTTTTTGCATACAATGCACAGAATGAGCCATATATGTGTACAATATGTCTAAAACATGCACAGACATATGTACATAGTGAGCTATAGTACTGAATTGGACTTTGTGCAAATAGATACTTGGATCATTCCAAAATTTGGGCTTCAAAATTTTTGAAAAATAAACCTTCTCTTCGACAATTTTATGCTACATATTCATCAAAAATAGGTCAGCTAACACATCAATGTTACAATTTTTATTTCATGTTTTATTTATTTTTTTGCTAAACCTACTCTAATCACAGTAACAGGGTTGCTAATCCATGCTAATGTTAGCTTTTTCGTTTTCTCAGGAGTATAAGCTAGATATTTAGCTAGCTGCTACAAACTGACTGATGGAAAACGGTAAAGAAAAAGACAAAAAATTTGTCTTATCCTCCTCATTTCGTGCATGATAATTATTATTATAATATTATGTTGATTTAAGGGCTGCACAGTAGAGTAGTGGTTAGCACTTCCGCCTTGCAGCAAGAAGATCCCTGGTTCGTGTCCCGGCTTACCTGGGATCTTTCTGCAAGGAGTTTGCATGTTCTCCATGTGCATGCGTGGGTTTACTCCGGGCACTCCGGCTTTCTCCCACAGTCCAAAAATATGCTGAGGTTAATGGATGGATGCTGATTTTAAAAAAAAATATTCCCACAATTACAAAAGACATCTAAGAAAAAAATAGTACCCAAAAAAAGAGATTCAGATTTCATTGTAGCTGTTTTATTTGAGATTTAAGTTGGTCATCAGGGGGTTGGGACAAGAAAAAAATTGCATTTTAGGGGGAGCTCCAGACTTATTTGGTATTTATAAAATATTTATAAACATTCTTTTCTCCTATTTGTTTTTAGATTTGGTCTCGAGACAAGTAAATTTACACAATAACTGCATGTTTTAGTATTTGTAAATGGATTATTTGACATTTGATGGGTGTCATGTAAAATGTCCTAGAATTCCGGAATAACCCACGTAGCACCTGTACAATGAAAGCAGGGATCCAGAGATCAGCCTGGTAGACACACCAAGACTTTAGTCTGAGCTGCCATTTATTGAGTGGATTGATAGAAGTGGGAATAAAAGATGGCTTAAAACAGCTGCTCTTACATTTGTCACATCTACCTGAAGGTAGAAGTTTGTATTCTAAAAATATAATGTGTGAGGGGTCCTTCAGGAGCTCGTTTGCACGTCTCACAGCAGTTTTTTTTCATTGACTGAGTTGAAGGTGTTCTTGGCATCTATTTTTGTTTGTAGAGCTGTAATGAACCAGGTTTACTTATGTCTCTGTGCCGTGCCCGTTTAGGAGCTGATCCCAGAGTTCTACTATCTACCCGAGATGTTTGTCAACGCCAACAGTTACAACCTGGGCGTGATGGAGGACGGCACCGTAGTCTCTGATGTGGATCTTCCCCCTTGGGCCAAAAGTCCAGAGGAGTTTGTGCGCATTAATCGACTGGTAAGACGCACAACAAATGCACACCACCATAAAACACACGCACAAATGATGTCGACAAGTGCGCAACCCCGGCTCAAGCTCCTGTTGATCAACAATCCACCGAATCCATGACAGCTCTGGCATCATACAGTCTGCAGGCATGAATAATGTGTTGAGTTTAAGTTCTCCTTTTCGTATAGTCATAATTCATGTCATTTTTTAAAAATGCGGAGCCTCCAATTCATTACTATATACACATATTTCTCCCTCGTATATCACATAACCCAGGCCCACTGAAGTCATAGTTTTCTCCGAGCTTAGCTGGAAATGCTAATTTAAAGAGACAGTGTTATTTCCTGACCGTCTCACAGTTCTTCCTGTTACCTGATCCTCCCACTCCTCCGACATGCTCCGACTCTCAGATTGCTTTGTTGGCAAAGTGATTCAACATTGCCTCACCTAAAATCCCTATCCCCCTCACCATCGCTCTCACCACTCTGTTCACACACATCTGGTGAGTGTGTGTGTGTGATTATAACTGTTTCTGTGCAGAGAAACTACACAGTATCCTCTTTCTGATCTCCCCCCTCCTGTCCGCTCAGCCCAAAGTAGAAGTATTTTGTGTATATTCATGTCGGATGTTGTCAGACTTGCTGTCATATTTTCATTACAGATGTTCTCTCCTCTGCTATATACAACACACACACACACACACACACACACACACACACACACACACACACACACACACACACACACACACACACACACACATGTTTGTACTTCTATCTTAGTGAGGACATCCATAGGCGTAATGCATTTCCTAGAGCCTTACCCTAACCTTAACCATCACAACTGATCGCCTAACCCTAATCCTTACCCTAACCCTAACCAAACCTCAATTCATACCTGTTCTCTAAAAACAAGTCTTCACCCTCAAACATGGCTGTTTCAAAGTGAGGACCGGCCAAAATGTCCTCACTTTGTAAAAATGTCCTCACTTTGATAGTTAAATGCAGAAAATGGTTCTCACAATGTAGCAAGTACAAGAACACACACACACACACACACACACACACACACACACACACACACACACAAGGCTGGGAAACTAAGGTAACTCTTTGTATCAAATTACCTCGCTCTGCTCTAGAAGGTCAAAAAGTCCTAGATAGGGTTTCCATTTTCTGTTGCGACTTGGTGGATTTAGTTATCATTTGTGCTTTTTGTCCTTCGTCTTGGAAAATTTATTATCACTCGAAAAACAAGCTGTATACAATGTTCATAATTTTGTATGTGGGTACGTAAAGAAGGTAAAATTACAAGAAAACGTATTTTGGGTTATGATTCAACGTCTTTGACGGACCACTTTCACTTTCAGTTTTTCTGTAAAAGCAGTTGCAGCTTCATGTGTGACGTGTGCCCACAGTAGTAATGGGTGCTGATGAGGCTGGGTGTGCTCTGTGACCTGTGTAGTCCTGTGCTGGGGTCTGTTAACCAGCCTGCTGATATGACGAGGCCGCTATCATTAATCACACACTCCTCTCTTTTTAGCTGTCAACATGGTGTAGGCCAAGGTGGGCGCATCAGAGGAAGCGTGTTGTGACAGTGATGGCAGTGTTCTGTTTTACAGCACTGTACATGGAAGAAACCGAAGCCTTGTCTTTGTTTGTGATCAATAAGGAATGCACTTGACAAATATTTGACTTTTACTGTGTAGTGAAGAGTCTGTTTGCTCATCTGTTGTACAAGAAATTCATTTTAAATGGCACTAATAGTATAAAATTGATGAAGTATGTCTCTGTTTTCTATCATGATAAATTGAAAGCATTTGTCAGACAAAACAGTAACACAATTTAAAGACATTTCTCAGAACTTGTGATTTTTTTCAAGCTTTATTTAAAAATGATTTATTCTTATTTTAACCCTATTAAATTTTATTACCTCTGTAAATTGATCAAATAGTCAGACTGATGGTAACATAGCTGTAATTGCAGCTCTGATTTTTATTTATATGTTTATTTATTTCAGCCATTTTCTTCATGTTTTCATAATTTTTTGTAGCCGTACTGTCTTATTTTGCAGCGGGCATAAATTCCTTCATTAATACTGCCCTGCTGAGTAATTTTGGGTTAATATACAGAGCTAAAACATACTGACATTAAAAACATACACAATTTGGATAATATTGTTGTATACACTACAAATCTGTCAAAACAGTAGCACTGCACAAACCTGCTTGTTAGAATATGTGCATTAATGTGCCTTGTGCTCGTGTAAGCACAAAGCAGCTTTTCATTGGCGGTTTAAGTGTGCAAGTCTCATCTATTTCTGCTCCCACAGTTTCCTCTGCTCCTTTCCTTTGTGCCCAATTTAGTACTGCAGAGGCAATTTAGACTTATCCAAGCGGTCTACACTCACACGAGGTACCTGCTAGTTGCTGCTTTCAAGCTAATAACATTTCGGTTTGCAGTTTCTTCCTCTGCCTTGTGCAAATTGAGATATTGATCCGATGTGCAGCCGAGCCCAGCAGGCACCACAACAAGCTCACAAGAACAGGGGGTTTCATCATAGGGGGCTTGCAAATATCAGCTTCATCACCACATGAACACAAGTTTCAGTGTAACCTGCTAATCCAGGACACCTCAGGTCGTAAGATTCCTGATTTGACATTTAGTGGTCACACACTGCATCACATCCTTTATAGAGGTTTTAATCTGTGGACCTTATATTGTCAGTTTTGGATTGCACTTCATCGGGGTAATTTTACCATTTCAAGAGATTCAATCGCATAGTGTTACAGATCGTATGGAGAGCGGGCCACGGGCGAGGTAAAGGGAGGGATGTGTGGGTGGACAGGTCTCTGGTCATGACAGATAGCTGGCATTAGAGGGTGTCAGCTGGCAACTGTGGTACTGTTGGGAGAGAGATGAGCATGCTGGAGAGCAGAGACGAAGAGTGAAGGAGTTAATGGGCTGTTTGGCTCTCTTTAGCTTGTCTGCGGCTAATGGCCTCGCAACACAAGGATAGACAGCAGGAGAGAACACGCAAACACACGCAGATGCACACACACTTCCAAACACACACACACACGCCTGCTGTCTCCACTCTGGTTATGAGCTTTAGATGATTAACAGCTAATTAGGGCCCAATCTGGAAAGGCCATTAAAAGCCTCTCTCAGTAAAGGATTGTGCTGCCGTGCAAAACGGCAGCTTGTTTTTGTTGTTGTGAGTGTGAGTGAGTCGCATGGTTGGTAATATAAAAAAAAAAAAGTAGAAGACATAAACATTCCATCAAACTGCAGCCCGGTTTATGTTGCTCTGCTGTTAGAAATGTCATAGTTCATCACTAATGTTTAGCAAAACATGGGTTGCATGGCAACAGATTAGCTGCAAGTGTGCATCTATACAGTTTGATGTTCAACTTCTGGCCTACACAACGCTGAAGGCTCGACTTTGAAACCATGATGTGCTGTAGAATCGTTGAATTTTAGACAGACTCGCCGGAGACGGAGCACCTCTACACCTTAAGATAAGCGTGCATCTCCACTACACTGAAGTGCCTACAGTATACTTAAAAGCTCGCTTGTAAAGACACACTCCCTTTTTTCCTGGCCCATCGCACACCCACATCCACGCAGAGACGCTGGGGTCTCGAGGCGGCATGCCACAGAGATCAGGGGCTGGCTGTTGTTTTTACCATGAGGTCGAAGGAGAGGTTAAGAACTTGATCCCTCCTCCACCAGATAACTACATTTCTCTGGGCACTGTCAGCCCGTCTGACATTCCACTATATATGACCACATCTCACTTCTCAGGTCTGCTAACCATTAGCGCGATAGCAGGTGATCGTGTGTGTATACTTGTGTAAATTCGTGTGTGTATTTGTCTGCACATCGGTGTTTACCTGAGCTGTCATGTGTCCAGGGTTCATTGGAGCTACTGATATGGAGCAGCCTAAACCACAGTCTGTTATAGTAGCCGCCTACTGTGGTGATAGCTTTTTCCAGTATCCCTTAAGTCATTAAAAATCCATTGTTTACACTGTAAAATACAACATTCCTTTTTTACTTTATTATAAAAGCAACATTTGTTTAACATCTGATAATTATGGACATTTAAATTAATGTAATCTACTAAATTTAATTCATAACTGTTGTTTAGTATAATATCTGTTTACACTGAGTGGTCCAGTAACTACTTACAACAAAAACTGCTCAGAATGAGTTTTATTCCTATTAAACCTGGGTTCCAACCACCATCTAACCCATTCAAACTCATTTGCTGCTCTGTACTTCACATGTTTGGTTCCTTTCAGTCAGCCGTGCTCTTGCAGTGCTGCTGAAAGTGCTACAAACCACACACATGGGACAGACGGGCAGCACATTACTTTTGGCCTTTCCCCCCTTACAAAGCATCGGCTCACTCAAAGCCGTGACACAGACATCAGCTAAACTGCCCTCACAGAAGGAGAGAGACACTTTCTTCTCGTTGAATGGGTTAAGCCAACTGAGTGATGGGTCAGAAGCTGATGCTGAGAGAGCTGACCACACGTCCCCACCACATGTGGTCAGCTCTCACTGGAAATACCTGAGATATCTCTTCTTTTATGGATGGTAGATGCCAGTGTAACTCGTGTAATACGTCAAAAGCTAACTTTTATGAAGAATACAGAAAACCCTTAAGGCACTTTGGATTACAGAACTTATTGGATATCTGTATGTTTAAAAGCAGTAGCAAGAAAGGTTGTGCCATTTTGTTGAATTCAATACACCTTTGATTCCTGTGAAAGCCTTTGCTGCAGGCACATTATGTAACCGTAATCACAGTCAAGTGTCGTATATACCAGGGGTTAGATTTACACAAGGCCATCTTCAATATTTCTCCCTTGCAACATCTCGAAATGATCTGCTAAAAATAAATATATGCACCAGCTAACTGCACAAAAAGGTGGCAATCGGTTATCTGTTAAGATATTAAGAGTGAAAGTGTTGATGCTCCCAATGAGTATAAAAAACATCCAACCAGCACTATTGCTCTTATTAGTTAACCCAACAGTGCAACTGAAATCCAGTTTGATTACTAATTAACCTTCAGTGCTGCGTTTTTTGCTAAGGAGCACCCTCTGAGGACAGACTGTTTATTTACAGGATGTTGGTGCATAAAATTCTGTTCCAAAATACAGTTCATCAGCTGCTCATGCAGAAAGCACAAAATCATGATGTCAGTACAAGCCAGCAAAACTGAAAACATCTGTAACCCACAGCCATTGCGTGCTGAAGTGTATTTGCTAGGAGCTGGATTTTACAATGACTGACCGACGAGCCACAGGGAAGTGTCTTCTCCCTGCAGGGGTGACAACTGAAGCTGCCACAACAAGCGCTTAGGGAGTTACCCGAAGTCTGAATATGTTGTGATCCAAGTTATCTTCGCACGCTGCAGAAAATGTGGTCAGGTGGCAGCTGGTATGTTTTGATTTGATTTGAAATAAAAAAAATGTTTTATGTAAATACAAACATTCTCCAAACTAGAATGAAAGGGAGCAGAAAGAAGACAAGTCTGTATGTAGCTCTGTTGATGACACCCAAAGTCATGAATGCTTGCTGATGTCTGGTAGTCATGTATGAAGCTGTAGACCAGTGAAGGTATGAATTCAATCTGAGGGCTGATCATTTGGAACCGACTTCACAATGAAGCAACAAACTATCATCATTATTATGTGTGCATCCCTGGTGTCTTTCCTTTTATTTGCAGTTTAACGGTTTCATTGTCAAACTTCTGTGCCTCAGATGGTAGGATAAGTGTGTTTGTTTTTGACTGATTTTAATGAACTCCTATTTAAAACTCAAATTTGTATGCAGTGGTCATTTTTACAGTGAACAGTGATACCAGCCCGTCTCACAGAATCTCACATTTTGACCGTTCAGCTGTTATTGTGTTGACGTCACGTCAGTCGTGCCTGCAGAGGTATGTCTACATGGCTGCTAACAGACAAATGTCATATTAATATGAGCTGAATCACCTTTACCCTCACAGCCTCATACGCTCACACTATCCCGCTCTTTGAAAGTCCTCCTCTGAAGTTTGTCAGCGTTATATGCTGACAGCCCTTCACACTTAGAAAAACCATGTCATCGTGCCAAAGCAGTCCATTATCCTGCTAGATTATGGTCAAGTCAAGATAGGAATGTGTTGTACAAGCTATTTTTGGCATTTGAAAACAGGATTTAAGTGGCATATGCTTAAACACTTATATACAACATATTTATTACAATGCAAATTTATCGAGGAACTCTGGGGGGAAAAAAAAACTGTCCAACATTTTTTCCCACAAGGCACATAGCCAGACATGATAGCTCCCCAGCTCAGACCACCAGCTACACAAAGTCAAAGATCACGGCTGTTTACATTCACCTCTCATCCGCACCGCAGTCTCTGATCAGACACCCGCTGGGACGCTCATAATGCCGTTCCCACCAGCCTCCACGTCTTATTCTCACAGTAACCCCGTAGGAACTCACATGTGAGCTGAGGTAAACCACCGCAAGGACCGGTCACTAACCACTAAGAAATGCTCCTGTGAGTGACTGAGTGAGTGAAAATCTCAGCGTTGTCTCGCCCAGCATGGCCTCATGTAACAGAACACAGTTTACCATGTTAGCCTGGCGTTAATCTATTCCCCTGGTGTCTCCACTGAAAGCCTTGTTGTTGGATGGGAACTAGCACGTGGGGTGGAGGGGGGTTATCTGGCTAATGTCAGCCAGCGCTCACTGTAGGGGTATTGTCATGCATAAGGGCAGACATGTTTACTGTGTGCTCAGTGTTTTACGAGCTGTCCCCCCTCCTCCTTTGCCTCCCCCTCCTCTCCATCGTCCTCCTCTTCAATGACGCAATGGAGGAGGCCGATGAGAGCCTGAGAAATGGGATGATCTACTGCTGCTGACATACTCACTCACTAATGTTGTCCTTCTCCCTTTTCCTGCACTCCTTTCTGCCAAAGTCTACTGAATACTTTTTTGCAGCGTCGCTCTGTTTTCACGCTCCTTCGGTCTAACTTTTAGTCTCTCTTTACCTCTCAGACTCCTGGGCATCTCAGCTTTATTTAAAGCTATATTTGTTGTCGGCTGCATCTAAAATATGTCAATTGAAGCAAACACAGATATAATTTTTTGAAATACTTGGCCTGACTCCACCTTTTCAGAACAACTGCTTTTAACAGTTCCCTGATCAAGGCTACTGGGTGGGGAGCTCCAAAGCTTTGGAGTAGCTTCCCTCTTTAAATCAAATCGACATTTTCAAGAAAAATCTCAAGATGCTCATGCTTTTAATGGCTTTTTGGTTTCTCTCATTTAATTTAGTTTAGAAATGGATCTTGTATGTCTTTCTCATATTCAGTATTTTAGATTTCTTTTATTTTGTTTTTCTAAATTGATTTTACAAGTCTTTATCCTGTCCTGCCTGTTTTTTTTGTTTGTTTTTTTTTTTGCTGGTAACATGTGTAGCACCTTAGTCAGGCCACATTTTGAAATGTGCTGCATTAACACGCTCGGCATCATTTTAAAAAAATTAGTAAATCAAGAATCACCCACACAGAATCACTGAATCACATTTTCCACGAGACAAATATATCTTGACCGCTATTATAAGCGTTTCAACGAAATGCTGTGCAGAAATTCATGGACCACACTGACTTTTCTTGTCATCACGTGGATGACAACAGTTTTTTAATGAATGAAATTGGATTAGATATTTGTGTTTAGAAATCTAGTCAGAACTGGTGCTGTCATCCGCCTCGTGCAGTCTCACTTGGGTGTTTTAGCATGCTGACATATTAGCGATTTAGCATGCTGATGCTGACACTCAAAGCATCACTGTGCTTAAATACAGCCTCACAAAGCTGCTATGGCTGTACACTCTAGTTCTGTTTAATTTGATCTTTATGTGTCTATTAACTTGAACAATAGAAATTTGTAAAACCATTAAAGGGATTCATTCAGAATATATTTCTAAAAAATAACACATGATAATATTGAATTATTGCATATCCGCTCCCACAGATTGTAAGTAAATTATAGTTTTCTTTAGAATGTATTCACTTTTTGTAGAAATGGTGGTTAGCTTTTCGTTTTTGTTCATTTCTGACACACAAACATGCACGCAGACAGACTCACACACAACCACATAACCCAATGTCCTAATAGCCTCTCCTTGAAGGCTAACTACACTCAAGCTGATCAACTCAGCCATCCATCCTAATCATCTCCAGTCTGTGTTGAGAGGCCTCCACACCTTCCAACGGTCCTCCGGCCAACTCTATAATCATCTAAGACAACGGTGCTCCTCTCAACAGCAATCCAAATATTTCCTCATCCAGCGCCGAAGCCTTCTTCAGTGGTCCTGTGTTTAATCAGCTCTGACTGTTGACTTAGCTTTTGCTCACTCGATCCCATTGTCTCCTGGCCCTGGTGATGTATTTGCTGGCTTGTTAGCCTTTCAAAGTGTAGGTGGACAGATTGTTAGATTCTCTGCAGGTGCTTGTTAGCAGTCGTTGGGATTATAGGAGATGGTTGTAAAAATGCAGCTTTCTCATTTCAGTGGTTTTCTATTGGCTCTTCCCAGTCAGAAAGTGCATTTTTAAATATTTTGCCACAAAAAGGATTTCTAAAGGATTTATGTATTTCAAATAATGTCACAAGCCTTGGTTTGTATTTTTACACATTATTGTTGTGCTTTGTGCTGCATCATAGTGTTATTGTCCTGCATTAACTAAAAGCTTACAAAGTAAATAAACATCCGCAGCATTTTTGCCTTCTGAGTCAGCACTGTTTTCTTCAGCCATTTACCCCTCAATCAGTAGTGTTTACTCCTTTGTCTGTGCTGTAAATTGGGCCAAATCCACCATGACATGTTTGTTTTGGGAGATACTTTCCCAATCACTGTTCATTCTGCTTCTCTTCAGCCCATAACATGATATTCTTGCTTTTCAAGTGAGCGAAAGATATTAGGAAAGATAGGAGGAGAGAGCGGCAGAGAATTAAGGTCAGAGTTTCGGGTTCCACTTGCCAGCGAGCGCCTCCATTGAACCATAGCCAGAACTCTCACAGTTGTGACCTGTCTAATTAGTTGAGCAGGAAGGAGGGGGGTGGGACTGAAGTCACACACACATCCCATCTGGGCTTTTCTTGGTGTGTGTGAATATGAGAATAAAGGAAATGGTTCGTTAGCTGCATGGCTGCTCTACGGATCTCATTCCTTACGTCATCCGTAGGTTTTTTTCTGTCATCTGCCATGTTGGGGGCCCCCGCTCTGCTGGCTGTTTACAGGCCTCCTCTGCCTGCTTCAAAATGACGATCGGCTTCTCATTTACAGCCAGCTAATAAGGCCTTTAATCAGAGCGCTTTTCAACCTCAGGCCAAGTCATCTCCAGAGGAGCTGATCCAAAGTATCAGATGACTGGTGGAAAGAACAGAAGAAAAAGAAAGAAGTAGCACTAAAAGTGAGAGAAAAAGTAGATGGGGAAATTAAAGGGGGCTGTTGAAGTTGGAAGAACAGAGAATTGAAACAGGAGATAATAAAGTTGTACTGAGTAAAGAAGAATAGACTGGCTTCCATTAAGGATGATAATGTTTGGTGTACTTGGAAGCATGCAGATTTGATGGGATTCCATAATCTAATTTAATAAAACACACAATAAAAATTCAGCATGACTGAACAAAACTGTGGTTAAGCAATGTTGCTTTTTACAAGTGAAAATGAATGATGTTTCACTGTCACACATTCACAGGCAGAACGTGGCTCTCAGGATGTTTTGTTCAGCTTGTTCTTAAACAGTCCTTTTAGTATATGCAGACCTGACAAGTGTTTGCTTTATTCATCCGTAATCAATGCAAAAGAAAACCGTGTGCTGCTGACAACGCTCTGCATACATGTGCATTCAATTACACACCCGCACCACCGGTGACACACGTACGTGCACATGCATGTACACTTGCATCACTGTTGGGATGCAAATGAGTGGATTGATTTGTTAAGTGACATTTTAACATCCTTACGGACAGCTCTCCGTAAGTCCTTAAAAGGGTTTTTTAGGACCAGTGAGGGAAGGAGGAAAGCGTTCACTGTCACCTCGTTAAGACTGAAGTGAAATCCAGCTCAGTCCAGACCATAAAGCTAACCACAAACCACAGCAAGGTACAGAAACTTCACAGATAGGCCCAGTGCAGACCTGCAGCATGGTCAGACACTTTTACTTTTAAGCAGAGAAGGATAATCACTACAAGAAGTCCAAAGTGAAGTTTAAAAAAAAAACGATGATGAAAATAAATCCCCCACCTGCATACAGAAAAAACATTCCAAGATGAGGCTGTGGACTAGTTGCTGATTCGAGATCAGATATTCTTGGTTTTGCTTCTCAGTACTCAAAGTAATCCCAGTTTAATGTCCACCAGCTGGTTAATTGCAATCACTTGGTGTCTCTTGTCTGATGTCTCAAATTGGGATAGTGTGTCTTTAAGTCGTCAGTCGAGAATGTAGCTGCCTCTAAAGAGTAACATATTGACAGACACACAGTCAAACTGTCATTCTTTTTGAGTGTTTTTGGTTTTCTTTATGAACTTAAAGCCTTCTCTCCAGCTACAGATGTTTCACAGAGGAAAGAATTAAAGTAACGTGAGACTTGCACAAAGACTGGACTTGCTCATTATGATCCATTTTCATTGGAATTCACATCACAGCCATGCAGATTGGCACACTAGCAAAATAAGCATGCAATTCAAAAAGAGTACGTAATTATATGCATTTGAATGCATGGTGGCATTGATGGGAAAAAATGATTAGGGCAAACGAATCATTCTTCTGCACAGGAGAATTTTCCAAATGAATGTTGCCATTGGAAACAAATCACAGCACACAACAAAGGGGACCCTCCTTCGCTTCAAAGGTGTACTTTGTCAAACGTGTAACAATAGAAGTGTGGGATTCCAGTGACTTCTACCCCCTATCAACATTTACATAAAGGCATGCTAAATTATTCATTAATTATCAGAGAGTCCCCCGTGGATGGGGATGACACACACACCGGCTGCTAATTGGCCCATCAATAATCCTGCCTGGTTCTCCTGAAGTGGCACCAGATCCCACCTCAGGAATCCGCTATCTGGCCCAACCTTCTGCTCGACCGTTTCCACAGTGTGGCACCACATGAGGAAATGTTTCCACACCTGCTCAGCTGACACATTGTTAATGGGTTATCGGAACATGCCTAATTTCTGTACTTCACTTATATTAATTATTCATCGAGAAATTCAGTTCTGCATGTGCAGTGTTCTTGATATGAGTGAGATGTTTTAATGCCATTTTATTGCATGTTTTCTTGCCATCAGTATGCTGCTGTTTGTATTTAGTATGGTATTTTGAGCTTATAAACAGTACAGGATACAATTTCCAGTGTTTTTTAATTTTGCTTCTATGAAAAACACACGATGAGTTCCCCCGTTGCACTGAGCATGTTGAGTCACAAATATGCAATTATGGTTTTTTTTTTCCTAACAAAAGGTTTCTTGAAGTAGCTGGCCTCAGTACTTATTACCAAATGGCACTTAAATAGGAGCAAATAGTGTGTTTGTGGGGGACTACTGTCAGCAGCAAATAAACTACAGTGTAATGAAGAAATGTGACACCCACTGCATTGCTACGCCTCAGTAATTTGTTTTTTATAGTTTTTAGATAGCAACAGAGTTTAATGGCTTGGAGGAATAAGCCGTATCAGGCTTGGCTGCACAGGCAATATTTGTTATTAGGATCAGCTCATTGGTGGGTTTGTTGTTTTCATTTGATTTGCTGATGATACAGAATATCACCACAAGTAGTTCTTTTCTTCTGTTAATGCCAGGGTGTTTCCCTGAAGAGGGCTTCTGATATAAAATCCTCAATCGAGATAAAAGGTCAGAATAAAATTCTTGCTCTCTAATCTCACTATTGTCTGAGTGATGCAGTAACACTCTGCTGTTTTTTAAGGTTTTCAAATCTGAGGGCTTTGAAGCCCCATGATCAAGGGATTTTACTGTATCCCCACAGGCAGAGGCAGACATTCTTTGAATCACTGAGATCCAGTCCGCTGAGGTTAAATTCCTACACCTCAGCTTCAGTCAAAGAGAGCTGCTGAGGCTCTCGTCAGACAGACGCTGACAGACCAAACAAATAGAAAAACAGATATACACTTGCAATGCCAACACAGCACGCACAAATTCTCGCTTACTCTCCGTCTCGCCCCGTCCAAATGGTGCATGCGAGTGATTTCCATAAAGGCGGGCCTCTGGAGAGCGAGCTGCAATAACATGGCTCCTCTTTGTTACCCCATGCTGATTGACACTTGATTGCAGTGCACATTAAATGCTCATCAGTCCCAGTTTTAGTTTTAGAAACAGGGGAGCAGGGCCCGTCAAAGGTCAATCCTTGCGCATAATGAACTGATCTCTACCTCTCACACACACATGACTGAGCTCCACTCTGACTGCTATTAAAGGGAGCTTGAATAAAGAGGGTTTCCCTTGCTTATAATGTAACATTAATAAAAGGGATTGCCCTGCAACACAAGCCTTTAAACACACTAACATTAGTGAGCTGTTGCCAGAGGGAGAGGAGTCTAGACTGTCTGCAGCTCTCATGGTGTTCTGTTTTATCTGAATACTTAAAGTTGTTTTATATTAACATTAGCAACCAAAGTTCAGATCTGTGACAGAGAATGTGGCAAAGAATAGATGGAGATTTGTCAGAGTGTTACAACAAGACACTGCAATACACCCCGAATAGTACATAATCCAGACTCCCCTTTTATTGAAAGGTTTGGGTATTTTCTGAGATATTTTTCTAATTATGCCATTACTGTACCTCAGAGTTAAAAAAAAACAAAAAAAAACGATGAATTTCATCAGATGTTCAACCAGCTTTTGGGGCTTCATTTTTCATGACCATTTCTGCAGCTTGACTCTGAAACACAACTTTAATAGGAACTTGGAATCTCAGTCAGATCTTCATCACATATAAAATAGCGACATGACTAGTACAGTCTATGAAGAACGGTGTACAATGTCCACACAATAATAAAGAATTCGGTCTGAAGTACATTGATCTGTGATGTCCAGAGGCAATAATACGTCAAATATACTGTATTAAACGTGTTAAAGATTCCAAATGCACACATCCATGCTCTTTCTATACAATGCTCAAACTACGATGTATTGGCGTTTTTCTCAACTCTTGCTTGAAGCATCGTTGCTTGTTTCCACTCATTAAACCTGAAAACTCTTTATTTCTACACATTTTTACCTTGCTGCCAACCGTATGATTCCTATTCTTGTGTTATCCAATCTATATTTTTATTCTTAGCGTCTCTTAAGATCATGGGATTTTTGACGGCATCAAAAATTCCGACGGCACTAATGCTGCAGTGAAAACATCATCATACCTCAAACGCTCACACTCTCCTTCTTAGACGTGCGCTCTCCTCCCTGATTGAAAGTTGCAATTAAGAGAGTGGGGAGGAATTAGATGCAGAATGAGCTGTCAGAAAGTCACATTTAAGTGAGGGATGCACTGGTCTCCGCAGTAAAAATTTAAATGATATAAATTGCCATTTAAGTGTAGCACAGGCTAATGTTTTGTCACAAATTAATGTGACACAAGGCAGCAATGACAATCAGGGGCTGCCTCATTCTAATTTGGTTGTGTTTAGAGGGCTTTTGTGAGCCGACAGCTTTACACAAATTAACACAATTGCCTGTTTTTATGAGGAAACCATAAATGTTTTTTCCCTGCTTTGCCGACTAATGAGGAGAGAAAATGGCTTGTATAGCAGCGTTATGGCGATGCGGAGACGTCTGCAAAAGAGCAACACAGTGCTCTTATCCGCTCACAACCAGCAGGGAAAAGAACAAAGACAGAAGCTGAAATGACTCCCTAATGAACTACAAGAGTTCTCTAATGTTTTGATGCTCCCTTATGATCAGATATGGATTCGCTCTGCTTTTTGCTCGTTATAGAAATCATTGGCAGGTTCTGTCGCAGGAACAATTAGCAGGATATTCTGCTTTCTCTGTGGAATTCACCTTTGAGGAGCATTAGTGATAACTGCTGCTCAGTAATGGGATGAGGAACATGTTTGGGGAGCAGCATTTGGTGAGAGTACGCTGTGTGAATGGCACGCATCTGCTGAAGTTTACAATACTCATAATCCTCTGTGCTCACTTCCATTTACAGGCTCTGGAGAGCGAGTTTGTGTCCTGCCAGCTCCACCAGTGGATCGATCTGATTTTTGGCTACAAGCAGCAGGGACCTGAAGCCACCAGAGCCCTCAATGTTTTCTATTATCTGACCTATGAAGGCGCCGTCAACCTCAGCTCCATCAACGACCCAATGCTCCGAGAGGTGAGGTTATTACATAGTACTATAGTATTCATTTAAATACGCATTAATGCACTGCACTGTGATTTAACTTCCTTGGCGGGTCATGCTGAGTAATGAGAAAATATACCATATTACAGTAAGTACACTTGAGCATTAGCGCTCTCAAATGGATGCTTAATCTGACTTTATTGTAAAAGCACATGTCCAGTCGCTGCATCTGTGTTTGAGGGAGATTTCTGATTCCATTAGCCGTGTTAAATTGCTTGTGGAATGGCATGGGGGGAGAGCTAAGCTAACAGTCTACTGGCAGGTATTGCTGAGCAAAGCCTTTCCCTTGTGCGATACCTTTTGAAAGCACTCCACCAAGTGTTCCACTTTAACGCCTTAAAGCCTCCTCCTTGGCTTTCATTCATTATTCATATCCCCGACTTTGAACTGCTGCACACACACAAGTTAGACCGTCCTGCCCGACAGCAACAACACAAAACACAGCGCTGAAAAGAAAAAACACAGCTAGCTTGCCCACAGCCAAACACTAGCCTGACAACTTCACCAATCTGCTAGAGAAGGCAGCTAGCCAGCAGCAGGCCAATTGACCCTGCTCCCATCAGCCTTTTTGACATCAAAGTTTTTTAGCGCCAAGAGGGGCACATATTCTATTTTTATTCTTGGCAGACTATAGTAACAAGGCTTTTTGGAGACTTTCTTTGCAAGGATAATTCCATTTTATTACAACTTACTGTAGCTATTTCTATTGGCTTTAAAAACATAATTGCTGAGACCTGGAAATGTGACATCGCTGCAAATAAGGGCAACAAGAGGGCAGACAGATGATCTCATAATTCATACAGATTATTTTTACCATTTTATTGTATATACAGAGAGTGGGAGTTTGTTTAGAACCAATCTTATTGTCTGTTTTTTTTTTTGTTCTGTCTGACTTTGTTTTAGCAGCATTTCCGTCTTGTAGAATAATAGAAAAAAAATATGAAAATAAGACCCACTTTGGACTATACCACAATTTGCTTTTAAGCAAGAGTCCTCATGGCATTCAGGTCTAAAATGGAGATGAGTTCAGAGTATATCAAGAGGCCGGGCAGCCACTGTACCGCTGCCCTTCATGCTCGGTGACTGGAGCATCACGGACACCAGGGGTAGATTCTTGATTTATCACCTCATTCACCCTAATTCCCATCCAGATGTGCTTTGGCCTTTATCCCACACACACACATGCAGATTCATTATCCAGGTTCACCGGTCATTTCCACACTCAGCCCATTACCCATTCTTCTGGTTAACACACACACACACACACACACACACACACACACACACACACACACACACACACACACACACACACACACACACACACACACACACACACACACACACACACACACACACACACACACACCAGAAAATTGGATCGCTGGTGCTCCACTATTTCTGCCAAGCTGCTCCAGCAACAATAGGATTGATAAATTGACCAACATGCAGGAACCCATCAGAGGCAGGTGCATGAGATTTGAGTGGCATTAAAATAGCATCTCCCTGCTTATGACTACAGGAATGTGGATGTGTCTGAATATATGGATTTTATTTTTGCTTTAGATTTTATGCTGTGTATGACATTTTAGTGTCAGTAAATCATGACCAAATTTGGTTTGCGACGGTATAATAAACTCGACCTGCTAAGAAGATTGATGCCTCCCATTTGTGTTTGAAGTGTTCTCTGTTTGTGTGTACTTGGTTGGATTTTGTGTAGTAGTAGTTACAAAAAGAAATGCAGTTTTCCAGAAAATATAGGAGGTTGCTTGTGTAGTTTCCCTCCAACTTATCCATGTTTAATTGATTATTACAAATTGATGTTCCATAAGGCCACATAGGGCATGTTTGGCACTGGCAGTGACATACAGATGTTGATGTAGTTGAAAGTGTTTGTAAATCTAATCATCATATGTGTGTATAAAATGTCCATAAAGCTGTAAAGTTTGCTCCACTGCTTACAGATGATAAAGGACTTTGCTTTATCCTCCTCCCACTCCTGTTCCGATGCTGTGATTCCAATCCGTTGCCTTTCACCTCTGAAAACACCCTCGGTCTGAGCGCTTTAATTAGTTAAATAAACCTAAGCAGTGTTATCCCCGTGAGCTAATCTAAGGCTCTCCTTCAACTGTGTTTGTGCGGAAGGAAACGTGCCCTGTCTGTGCAGAAGGTGGAAGCAGAGTTCCAGGCCTGGGCCTCGTCACGGCCGGGCGCTGGGGGTGGCAGAGGGCTGCAGGAGCTTTGAGACTGAGGGTTTTGGGTCTGAAAGTGTCCCCAGAGTCCGCCATTACTGAGTGACAACTGTTTCAGCCCGAGCTGTGGTCTGGGCCAGGCTAGGCCGCATTAAGACAGGCCCCGGGGCTGTTCATCGTCAGGGGGATGGGTCACAGATGTGTGCACGTTCATGTGTGTGGATTTGGGCTGGAAAAGGTAGTACACTGGTCTAGAGGGTTCTGCATTTTTGGTTGGCTGATTTTGTATTCCTGCTACACTGTTTGGCAAACGCTAACTCCCACCAGCCCTGACCTGCTCTCACACACAGACACACACGCACAAACACACACATTTGAGAGGTTTGTATGGATCGTACCTTGATATGTTTGTGCATGCACGTGTATGTATACATTCATTCATTGGCATGTGTATACCTTTGTATATTTATGTGTGCTCATCAGCATAAATGCACACGGCTGAGTGTTTATGTGTGCATTTCTGCTCTGGGAGAAATCTTGGAATATCTCAGCTCAGATTAGTGACTGCTGTGGAGACCACTGCTGTGTTTTTCGAAACCATGATTACTTCCTGTCCTGCCTCTGCCACCCCCTCCCCAAGAGAAATGTGTGCGCCGCTTCATCTACGTGTGCACGACTCGCATGCACATCTGTGTTGCCTCTCAGTGCATAAAGAGAAACACACCCTGTGTTGCCTTCTCATCGTTGTACAGGGCTTCCCCTCTTTCACATGTGATTATGGAAAATCCCACAGCCTCTCACACCAGCGACAAAACACAGAGCCCCGTTTGAATTGTACGCCGTTTGCGTAATTCGGCAGAAGACAGGGAAATATGCCCACGCGAGTGAACCTGCCTTGACACCTAGCCAAAGTCACTCACCAAACACAAGGCCTGCTGCTTTATTATCTTTGGACAATGTGACCTCTACTGTGTTTAATTTAGATCTATTTTTCTTTAAGATGGACATTTAAATCCAGATATGCAAACTGTCCCGCTACACAGCTCGTCAGAAACACAAGGCCATTGTAGTAATTGTTTTCATTCTATTCATAGAGTCAGTGCTGCCGGGCTGATTTGCATAAAAGCAGCTTGTTTTACATGGAGATCCATCTTGTCGAGTGGCTGAGTAAATCAAAGGGCAGGCTGGGACATCTGAGCCATTTAAATGTATAGAATATAGAAAACCTTCATCAGACATGGGCCAGCGCTCCTCAAAGAGATTGGCCTTGTGGATGGCCCCTCATATAATCACCTGAGCATTGCATTGGCATATAGGGAGAAGACATGCTGACCTAGACTCAACCGCTTTCCAACGTTCCACAGCCTCATAAATGTCAGATGTGAACTTAATGAAGATAGGTTGAGTGGCTTTGAGGAGTGTCTTCCCACACATTAGCTTAAGCAAAATGCTTCGCTCTATAGTCAGTGGAGAAGGGCGCCACTTTGACCTTGAATGATTCACTATTGTCCTCTGACTAACTGACTACTGTGAATGAGATGGAAAATGTTGAGATTCTCCATCACAGTCAGCGTTGGAATCGCGTACTGAGTCCTTCTGATCTTTTATATCGTGTAGTAACAAGAGTTCTGTGCTTACAAACCTTTAAATCCAGTCGTATAGATCAGTGTTAATAAATGTGCATGACACAGAACTGGATCGTGGAAGCATCTCCTGTCAGATCTGGCGCGCTCACATGTGTTCGGGTCAACACGGAGTACATGCACTTTTGGCCTGAACACAAAACCACAGACACTCACGCTAACAAGGAGACAGTTTTAAAGTTTCCAATCTGTTGAACCGGTACCAAACCACATGGATTTACTAATAGCTCCTCTTCTTGTGTTACTGCAGCACATCCATTTTATCGGTTTTTTTTTTCCTTTTTTGATGTATACATGAATAAATGCATGAGATGCCGAGATAATCCTCCTCTGTTTTATCCCAGGAGAAATAAAAATTATGTGTTTGTATTGGTGGGCTGGATATGAATTAATTCCATTTTTAAAAAGAGGATTTGAGCTTATTTTTCTGCACATGAAGACGTAAATAAATAAAAGTTTAAAAGAAAGTTTTATTGTTTAAGAGAAACTGGTATGATCTTATTGGAATCTTATTGTAGTTCTGCATTAACATCAAAAATAAAGCCTGTGTATATAATTCTGTGTCTTAAAGACGCTGATGAAACCTTGTAATAGACAGTTTCAGTCACTCCTTCTCTGCGTATTTTTCTGGTCTCTGGTTAGTTTCAGACAATGGCTATGAGCAGACTAATTTCCCAACCTTTTTCTCATGGAAATACCATATGCAGGCCTCAACCATGAGCTCATTCTCAGGCTGCGCCAAGTCAGACTCAAACGCTTCAGCCTGCACACACAAGCTGTCACTCCCACACAGCCAGTCACAGCAACACTGACGGCTCTGTCATAATTTTGTGTTGGTCATTTTCTTTCTGCTTGTCCCTTTTGTAAACTATCCATCATAGCGTGTCTGCCCTCACATGATAGATTTTCTCACTCGGTGGATTGTCTGCTTAATGTTGTTTTACACATTTCCACTGACACTTCTGAGTTTTGCGGTTTTAAGAAGGATCTTTTTCTGCTTAGAATAAAGAAATGTGCCTGAATTAGATGCAATAAAACAAAACAAATTTACTGTACGTATGATGCAACAGTTATTTGATTTATTCATTCGATAAACGACATCAATGTTGCATTGACAGTTTTTACTCATCTTTTTGTTGTTCAGATCTTTATCAAGCAACATTTGCTGGTTTCATTGTCTGAAATGAGAGGATTTGTTTCTTTTTGCAGGATTTCTCTTATTAATAAGAAGTAAATGTCTCTTTTGGATTGTCCATCAGACAAAACAAACAAACTGATTAGAAATGGTCACCGCTTGAGCTCAGTGAAATTGTGAGCTTCCCTATTTTCTAACATTTTCTAGACAAACAATTCAGGATATAAATACAATAAAAATGTATGTTTGCTGCAATCCTAAATAATCATTTGACAGCCTAAAGTATTGAGATTCTTTGGCGTAACCTCGCTCTCTGCTGTGGGTGTGTTCCGCCTCGTGCTAGTTGGCCTGACAGTGAGCTGTGTGATGATGTCCAGAGGCTGCTCAGCCGGCGTCTGCTCTGACATTTATGGTCCTATACCTCTTCATTAACACCACCTAACCAAGCCTACGAGCTGCCCGCCCAGCCCTCCTCCGATTCTGTGCGGTTGTGGAGGATGGATTGGTGTTTGTGTGTAAATGTGTGTGTCAGATGGTGAAAAAGTGTGTTTATACGTAGAGTGTGTACATGTGTGCTTGAACACGAGTCTTTTTTCCCTCTTCTGTATAGGCTTTTGTTTTCCTCTCTTTGTTTTGTTTTCATTTAGACAATCTTAGGTTGTTGTTTATCAGGTAATGATGTGGTGGGATGGAATGTGATCATTTTGCACAAATAAACTAAGGTACAGTGACGCAGGATGAGTCGAAATTCAATGAAAAAAGGCTAACATCTCTTTTCTTTGTTTTTATTTCTCTCTTCTTTTTTTTTTCCCACTTCAGGCTGTGGAGTCTCAAATCAGGAGTTTTGGGCAGACCCCCTGCCAGCTGCTAATTGAGCCACACCCACCCCGAAGCTCAGCCATGCAAGTGGTGAGTGCAGCACACACACATCAAAAACAAGTAGGTAACTAACAAACGACCTAGAAATGCGCACACACCCCTCTTCACCTGTAAAAATACTCAGGATTTCTTCTGCCTCAATTCTGTCTTTGATTTCCAGTCAGCACTGGTGCATAAATCTCCTTTATAATTTGTAACTCGCTCTTTTTCATCTTTCATTTACGTCTTGTCCTCTCTTTCTCCCATCCACCACTGTGGGAACGTAGTCTTGCTTTTGAAAGCATCCCCTGTCTCATCATTAGCGAGGTGTGTGTGAGAGGAAGAGATCACAAGCATTTGCGGGCATGTGCGTTTAGTAAAGAGGTTTTCTGGGGAAAGGCAAAGCTTCATGCTGGAAACCTGGGTCTGAGCCAGATTTTCCACCTGAGCTCAAAACAGGGGAGATCAGCAAAAGAGAGCAATGAACGGCAGTTCTGATGTGACGGCTCTTTAAGGGCCAGCGAGTGCAGTCAGTGTGCCTGCCTGTGATGGACCAAGGCCCCATGAGTCCCTATTAGTGTGGTGTCCCTGTGGCGCTGACAGCTGGCTGTAGACCACCACCCAGCGCACACATGCACACACACACACAAACTCACACTATTGCTTTGAATTCGCTGCCTGACTGTACGGGTGAATTCCTGTGAAACGTTTTTATTTTTCCTCCTCCACATATAGTTTTCAAACATAATATTCAGGCACCGATTTTCAAACATGTTTCAAACCCTCCCCGCCGCTCCGTATTCCTTCAGAACGAGCTGTTCTTTTTGCTTTTACATGATCTTGCTCTTTACTTTCTCTCCATCCCCTCTCATGCGAGTGTGTTGTCAGAGTGTCGGCATCTGCCCATGCTGGTGGTAATGATACTGTCAGTGCTTCTGGTTAGCTGTCAGACACACCGGATTTGCTCAGGTCTGTTCCTGATGTTAAACACTGATGTTCCTCTTCTTTACACGCAAGGAGGAAAATAGCTTTCTGTAAGAGCTGCTTAGTACAAACACTCTGTAAATGGCTCTAGAATCTGTCTCAGCAGAGGAAACAGTTTGATAGGTCAATAAAATATTTTTTTAGAAGGTTGACTATTTTCCAACTTAAATCTAATGGAACTTCTAATTATTTTATGCACAGAAGTAGAGCTTAAATGATTCATCAGTTAGTCAGCAAATGAATAACAGTTCTGAAAATCAGTTGTCAGTGTATTTCTGTTTTTTGTTTAATTAAACTAAAATGTCTGAAAATTCACAATTTTCAGCTTGTAAAATATTGGAATAAGTTTATTTCTATGGTTTATAACATGAATTATCTTTGGGTTTCCAGCACTTGATTAGACAAAACATCTAAGCTTCCTGACTGTGACACATTGCTTGTTTTATGGGATATTCCCTCTCTGTTTGTGACATTTTATTGAACAAAACAAAATAATCTGATTAATTGATAATGAATATTATGCTCAGATACAGTCTGACTCAGAAAAAGGACTTAAAGAAATACAAAACATTTTACACCTTAAAGACGCTTTATATCTGTGTATGCTTTCTGACTCATATCATTGTTCTAAACTGTTCTTTGCTCTGCTTGGATTAATATTTTGTGCCTGACATGGATGTTGCCTCGGAAAAGTACAATTACCTTGTTATTAAGATGAACCTTTATTCATGCCCCAAGAGGGGAAAATCACTTGACACAGCAGCTGCAGTTGAGAAAGAGAAGTATAAAAATAAAAGCAGAGTGCTGTCTGTATACAGAATATAATATGGCATCCAAGATGTACAAGTATTGTGCAAATTGCAAAGTAAACTGTGCAGATGGAGATGAATTCTTAAAACTACCTAATTTTAAAACGAAAACAAAACCAGAGGCTATAGACAGGCAAACATTCTTGTCTAAGTTTAACCACCAAATACAAGATGACCTCTGCTTCACTGACTGCTCTGTGTCTTTGACCAAAGGTTGAAGGTGAAATATCCATTTAAAACACATTTGTGAGTGGATGGGAACTTAAACAGAATATTGTCTCTTTTCAGTGTTGAAAATCAAAATCAGTGTTTCCTCTCAGTTTTCCTTCCCTGGTTTTCCTGCAGTGTTATTTAAGTAGCACTCTCGTACCTCTTGTATACCATCTCAGACTGAACTCTTTCCTAGCTTGGCTGTACTGCTGCTTTACGACTGTACTGCTGCTTTACGACTGTCCTGCTTCTAACTGTCTCTGTCCTTCTGTTTCCTCCCTGTCCCTCTGTGTTTTCCTCTCTGCCACCTACCGCTGCTTCCTTCATCTTTTTGCTCGTCGTGTGTCGCGCCGTATCTCGGCTCTTTCCCTCCCCTTCTCTTCCCTTCGTCCTGTTGTCCGTCCCGGGGCCCTGAACAGTATCTTCTCCTGCAGACCCCGCTGATGTTTACGGAGCAGATGCAGCAGGATGTTATCATGGTGCTGAAGTTCCCGTCCAACTCCCCCGTGACACACGTAGCAGCGAATACCCAGCCGGGTCTGACGTCGCCCGCCATCATCACCGTCACCGCCAACCGCCTCTTCGCTGTCAACAAGTGGCATGGCTTGACAGGTGAGATTTTTTTTAAGAATTGTCTTTATATTACAAAAACAAATCAATTAAACTCTGATTTAATCCCTCTGTGATGTCCTTTTTCTTCAATGCAGAATCTTTGTGCCGTCCCAAAATCATTTCTTTCTTCTTCTGTTCGTCTCTCCTCCACACTTTAGCGTCTAATTTATCTGAGGATCGACCCGTCTCGTCTCTATGGGATGGACGTTGATTTGGGAGACAGTTGACTGTGTCTCCCAGATAGCAGTATCAAATGTGACACATGTAGCAGCCAGCATTAGGTCTCATGTCCACCTCCATACATCAGCCGCTCACTGCACAAAACCTTATTTACTCAACATCCATCCTGCCCTAGAAGAAACATTAAATTTGATATCTGAGTTTATGAGGACAAAGACTGATTGCTTTTCAGTCGAATACAACCTCGTCCATGTGGATCACAGAGCAGACCGATTAGCCTAATTGGTTTAGTGAGCTGGGGTTATAAAGAATATATGTGGTGCTCAGAAGTAGCCCAGTAACTGCAGGGATTTACTGGATTCACTTGCTTTTAGATTTAATAAACACATGCAGATCCACACTTTATCTCAGAATGAAAGCTACAGGAGTAAAATGACGCATTGTTGCACAGCTAATTCACATTTTATTTTGGATCTCTAGAGAAGTTGTGACAAATAAACGATTAACATTTTGTATTAATAAATGTTTTAATTGGTAAATTGTTACTGAAGAGTATTTTTAGAAGTAAATTTGATTTGCAGCAAGTTAATGGACAGCTCTGGCAGATAAATGATTCAAGTCGGCTTCTTAAGTGTTAGAACTGCCCTTTTTTCTTATTTTTTCTTTTTCCTTTTTTCATCTGAGTTTCACTGCAATCCTATGAGGAAGAAAAGGAATAAAAAATATAATGATGATGACTTAATAATAACAAGAGATACAGAGATTTTCGTCTCTCCTGTGTGTTGTATTTGTGTAAAATCAATTGCTTTTTTTTCTTCTAGTTGCATTGATTGGGTAAAGAAATGCATTTTACACTCCTTCATATTCTCAATGGCCTTTTTGACATATTGATGTCTAATTCGAGGAAGAGCACTTGGGCCAGTAGGTCACAGTGTGACTTTATGGTTATAGTTTTCATTGTGTTATAATGAAGTCAAAGGCAGCATCTTCTTCACAAGGCCACACAATTACAATATTAATCCAATCTGTCTTCCTCTCTGTCAGGTCATCAGGGCTCAACGGTGCAAGACCAGCAGTACCAACTTCCTGTGGAAATTGACCCTCTCATAGGTACGATCTCATTTATGGCTGCTGGAGAATCCACACACGTGTATTCTTTACAGAGCGTGAGCTTATATATGCATGAAATGAGTTTTTGTGTGGATTTGTCTATGAATCCTGCCGGCATCTTGGTGACTCATGGCGGCCTGCAGAGCTGTGTCCCTGGACAGTAGATTAGAGTTGTTTCTCAGCCTCTGCCCCAGTTCACTCGTCATGATATAGGCCCTGCTCTCACACTAAACCATTTGCATGCAAATTGGAATGCAATGAGCTGTGGCCTAGGCCGGCATTTCATCATCAACTCCCCCTCTTTCTGCCTCTCCGTCGTCCCTTTCCTCCCTCCCTTTCTGCATCCTCTTTGGTTTAATTTGAGCGTAGGGAAAGGACGCGTGTCAATGGAAATGAATATGAATGTGGTAATAATGTGTGATTGAGAATGCACGGCGGACGGCTGTCAGGACAATATGGGCGCCTCTCATCCTTCACGACTTGTTGATGAGCAGGAGAAGAGTGCCGAGCTGCAGTGATATATGGGATGCACTGGCGGAGCAGGGAGAGACGAGCCACTTCTTTCTATCTTCTCCCGCCTCCGTCGCTGTCCCTGCAGCCTCCTGCAATCTCATGCACATCTGCAAGGGGGGCTGTTCTTTCTCTCCAAATGTTGTGGTCACTCTCAGTCTCACCAGACCGTTTCCACACCTTTCCCCCCCCCCCCAAACACTTGACTTCTGAAAATAACCAGGGTTGAGGCTCAGATATTCATCTTTATCTGCACGCACAGTGCGTTATTTTTCCTTCAGTGACCCTCTGTACTGCTGGAATAAAAGAAATCTTAGCCGTGCATCAGTATTTACACATTCTGTGCAAGTTTTTATAAATGCGTTAGTCAGTGTGTGTTATCACTGACTGCACACTTTTTAGAGTAATTTTATCCTTTTAATCTTTTACCATTTATTTTATAATTTGACATTGTTTACTCTTATCTCACATTTGTCATCATTTCTACCACTAAAGCATAAATAATGGAGTAAATGATATATTTTTGTGTTTGTGGGAGTGCGTGTGTGTGTTTTGGGGGAGGTAGCTGGGATTTTTGCTCTTGTCAGTAATATATTTGCACTGTTTGCATTCCAGGAGGAGTCTGAACTAAACACAGTAAATTGAGGATGAGTGTTGAGCCATCTGTGGCTTTGGGAAATGTTAAAAATTGGTTGAAATATTGGTTGTAGCAGATATACTGGACTTTCTCATGCTAGAGTATCTTCTCTGACACCTGTTCTGCAGCAGTTTTGACCCCGTCAAACCAGAAACACTTTACAATGAAAAAATGTCTTTGTAAAAAAAAAAAAAGATACGTCTTATCCAAAAGTGAATATCAATAATTTTGTTGAGTTCTCACTGGAGTGATGTATACATTTAGTGAAGACTATCTCCATGCTATCATTACTTGAGCTCTTCGACTCTCACAGAAATCTGTATAAACTTGACCTGCAGGATGTTTTATATATTCTCTCACAAATCTTCTTCGCAGTGTGCGCTGAAACCTCGGTGGAGATGCATCCAAGTGTGAGCTCTTTGGCAGAAAATGGCCGATATATAAACAGTGCACTGCTTGTTGGATCACGCTGCAGATTTTACACTCGTCTGTACATTTTCGAAATGTAATATTGTATTTCACTCTATATGTATATTTTTTTAATCTCCTCTCCAGCCAGCAACGTGGGCAGTCATCGCCGACAGATCTCAGACCTGCTGGATCAGAGCATTCAGATCAGCTCACAGTGTTTTGTGATCACAGCCGACAACCGCTTCATCCTTCTGTGCGGCTTCTGGGACAAGAGCTTCCGGGTCTACTCCACTGACTCAGGTGTTGTGTCACCCATTATATTGAATCAGGATCACTTGTTGTGCATCTGTCTTAAGTGAAGTTGCAATTTTATGAATAAATAACATAAACGGACTCCAAGGTTCTCCGACATTCAGGATGTTTTTTTTAGCAGCTGCTTGGGGACACAGTTTAGAAACATATTCCATCATTTCTGTCCTACACGTAAAATCCTATTCTTATGCTCCCACTTTTTGGTTTTGTTGCTACATAGCTAACTTGGTCAAAACAATTCAGCTGTATAATTATCACTATATCATTTGGGTAGTTTCTCTCCCACTGAACTTTTCACACCAAACCGTCACTGGGATGTTTTTGTGTCTAAACAAATGCCTAATTGTACCTCTTGCATGCTATCTTGCAATGGTGTGGCCTTTTTTTTTTTTGGTTCGAAGAGAAAATAAATCTGTGAAAGTTCACAGCCATCAAGAAGCTATTAAGCCATACAATTAACCTTTTTAAAAATAATAAACCTCCACTGGCTTTCCTCTAGCACCATCCTCAGGACATACTTCTCCCTCTAGCTTCACTCCCAGAGAAAGAGAGAGTTTGTGTTTTGTTTTGTTTTGGTCCCACAGTCTTGAAGTATGTAATGAACATTGCAGCTGCTATTAGCCCTCAGAATTAAAGTATCTTATATTATTAGTTCAATAAACAAGACGATAAAGAGCCTTCTTGTTTTGCCACTGACAGTGTTTTCCTGCACAGTTGCTGTATTGTATCGTTGTTGTTCCAGCTGTCCCGCTATTGAAATTGTTATAAATTTGCGTAGTTATTTGCCACATGAGGACTCACTTTATTTTCTCCTTTTTTTTTTGCCCGTTCAAAGCATGTGTGCGGTCAGCAGTTCATAGTAGTCTAATAACCCTAAAATACCACCGACCTGTATCATTTATTAAAGACTCTTTCAGCTGGAGCACAAAACTCTATTTCCAGATTATTGTTTTGACTTAGTGGAGTTCAGTGTGATCTCCTTTCTGAGCAGTAATTGTACATGATGGGAGGAATCTATTGCATAAATGTTTACTGCACTCATACCATGTACATCTTGAAATATTCAGCTAACTTAAATACACAGCACCATGCAGTTTCTCACAGTGGCATTGTGTTTGCCTGAATACCACTGATACGGTACTTGCATGCACATATCCAATGCAGACATTGTTTCACACACATGCACACACTCTCGGACACACACACACAAAAATGCCATCAGGTCAGGGGTCCTAAATGAAACTGTCTGAGGCTTCATCTCTGTGCTCTGCTCCTCAGCGCGTCCCCCTCAGCCCCATTCAGAATACTACACACATCTATACAACGGAGTCTGATTCAATTTCTGCAGGCCAGGCCCTCCCTGTCTTTAATGGAGGAGGGAGGGAAGGAGGGATGCGAGCGCAGAGATAGCTCTATTGTGTGACTGCCACCAGGGTGTACGACTGGAACGTGAACACAGTTTAATCGCATGCGCTCAACAGCTGCCACCAAGGTCCCTAAATCCCCCAGGTTAAAGAACTGAGGGGTTTTATCAATTACTAGACTTGATTGGTACACGTGCACAAAACACACGGCCTCGTACGCTGGCATGCACACACACACACCTCCAATTTAATTTGTCTGTGTGCATGTGTGTGTGTGTGAGCAGGAAAGTGTGTTCAGTATGAGGTGCATGGTAGCCATTATTGCAGCAGCCATCGTTACTTATATTCAGTGTTTATAAAAATGTCAAACATTTTACATCTTTGATGTCTCAGTTCTTTGGAAGTTTAGTCAGTGACCCGCCCGGGTTCATAATAATCCTCATCGTTTCAGGGAGATACAGCTTAATTATCCGGTGGACAGTGATTTTGACAGCCAGACAGAAATGTCATGTGCTGCAAACTATCCACTGTTTGACTGCAGAGGTCACATTATGAAGAGCGTAATGAGTATTAGACAGCTAGACAGTGGAGCTGTGGTCTGGAAATCTGACAGCAATTAGCCTCTTTATATATACACATGGAGCGCACTGCACGTGCACCGGCACACACACAAAGTTGAAGCAAATATTTATTCTTGTCTGGGAATTAGCAGAAGTCTGATGTTGTGTGGATCAGCTAGCCAAGCAGACGGATGATCAACAAGCACACGTAGGGGAGTTCAAAGGACCTTCATCTAACCATAAATTCATACACTATTGTCGTTATTAAAGTGCAGCATGAAATCATGTGTTCCTTACTGTTCAAATCTTTTAATCTATTATTAAGTACATGATTTCTTTGTTGTGTTTAGATGAATAAATATTGATTGCTTGTGTATTTGTGTGCTTTTGCAGGCAAACTGACACAGATCGTGTTTGGGCACCGTGACGTGGTGACGTGTCTGGCTCGCTCTGAGTCGTACATCGGAGGAGACTGCTACGTCCTGTCAGGCTCCAGAGATGCCACCCTGCTGCTGTGGTACTGGAACGGAAAGCACAGCAGCATCGGAGAGAGTCCAGGCAGTGAGTACACAGCAGGCAAACCAGCCTGATGTCAGTGCACACACACACACACACACACACACACACACACACACACACACACACACACACACACACACACACACACACACACACACACACACACACACACACACACACGTATTCGGTGAGTGCTCACTCTCCCAGACAGTTGTGACTGTGTGATTTACGGCTTCCCTCTGTAAGGTTACAACTAGTTTCGTCTGACCAGGCCAGGCCTCCTGCATACAGATTGGATTTCGCACCAGGAGCAGCTTTCAATAATGTGTGTGAGTGTGTTTCCGTGAGGCCAGATATCGTGTGTGTGTGAGAGAATCTGTCTTTAATGTGAGTGAAAGTGAGGGCCACTTAGAGACGTTAAATGTGATGCTGGGGGTCGTCGGCCAGCACATGAAAGTTCACCACCATCCGAGAGCCGCGGGGTCACGCTAGTCGATAAAAGTGAAAAATGTCATGGGCCTCCCGTACGTTCCCATAACATATGGCGTTAGCCCTGATCAAAGCATCGCACACACATTGCTCAGTCTTTAGCCTCCTTAGTGCTAATTTGGCCGGCTTAGATTGGCCTACATGTTGTTAAGTGATCTATTACAAATGGGATGAAATTTATGACAAATTGTGATTTGGTTAATAAGCCACACTGGTTTTTGATATGGAGCACTGCCACTTAGCTCATACACACAATTTTCTTTTTTCTTCCAGTTCATTCATAGTGAATTTTAAACTTTTTATATCGAGACAGTAGAATGAATGCTTTTATTTTATTCACTGATGTTTCAGCAGCACTGTGCCTCCTTCAGACCCTGATTGTAATCACTGTCACAGCCGTGAAATTGTTGTTAACTAGTGACAGTGTGAATGTTTAGTATGTGACACAAATAATGACATCATACCATTCTTGACAGCTTAACAATGTAACTGCATATTTTCATAAACAAAACTTATTTTGATTTATTTACAGAATTTATTTTATTTTTTAATGAAGTATGTAACCCTGCGTTCCCATGCCGGTGCTGTGCATGTCCTCGTAAACATGTGTGTCAGTCTAACCTCGGCGCAGCCACCATGCTGAAGCTAGACGAGCAGACAAAAGCAGTCGTCATCCCAACCCCTCACCACCACAATGTGATGCTCCATTGCCCCAGACCGCAGGAGGCTCCTCCAGACATGAAGTTCTGCTGCACACACACACACACACACACACACACACACACACACACACACACACACACACACACACACACACACACACACACACACACACACTCCACAAAAGACAGCAGACTTTCCTTTATTCCTCTTCCAAACACTGAGACACTTTAAAGCTACAGTCCACACATACACTTGAATGAGAGCACACACAAACACACACACATTCCTTTTCATGCATAATGTGCTGTGGACATCCCGCACACTTCATAAGCTTGACACAAATGCATATAAATGGCTGATGTGCACATGAACACACTGACCCACGCACACTTTGTTCCGGCTGCAGACACAGACGATTTCACAGACGCTAATGCCATCTGCTGGCTGCATAGTCGAAAGTGTGACAAAAGTTTCATTGCTATTTTTTGGTTGTTTGAAATGGATTAAAGTTTTTTTTTCTTTTATTGTTAAACAATCTTTGAAAATATCTCCAAATTTGTTTGGTCTCTGTGTAAATTGTTCTTTTACACACAGAATTCCTATTAGCATCAACATATTTACTGTCGACGTGCTACACTCATATAAAATCAGTTGCCAGTTTTTTAAGTACATCTAGTTGAAACTAATGAGGCCAAATACACCTGGTTTGATTTCTTTTTAACAATTAAGTTTAAGGCCAAAAAAATATCAGCCTAGGAGTATTTTAAGGCTGCTTGAGTTCACCTTTGCTTCATCAAATTCTCCTTTAATATGATTGTATTGACTCTGCAGTAATGACTGCACCTCAGTGCATCAGAGGGATTTCACTGATGGTGTCATAGTCAGCACACCAAAAGAGACACTTCACCTAAGGTAGCCAAAGGACCAATCAGTTCGGATTTTCACAGGTATTTAAGCAGACACACTAACAGTAAGTTAAAGTGGACAACATATTCTGCAGTTACAGTCTGGAGTCAACAACACGATGGAAAAAAAGCAGTTAAAAATAATATTTGTCTCTTCACTCTGTCTATGAGAAAACTGGAATCAGGCAAACACACAGAGCGCAAAATCACATATTAGTTACCCTGAGTATGACCTGTTACCCCCTGAAGGATTTTATAGAGCTAGTAAACGCAATTATATAAAAGTTCATTGTAACCCTATGATTCTGACTGACGAGTGTAATGCTGTTTAATTAATTTCATCTATTTGGAATATCTAATATATGGATATGTCTCCTTTACACATGAGGTTTTGACCTTTTTATTGTTTTACTTCCTTTAATTATGCTCTTTCACCTCAGTTGTGTATGTAGTTGTTTTCTTTTAAATTTATATATTTTACTTACTCGTCAACATTGCATGTTTTTCACGTCCAGTTTACTATGTTTTATAATTCTTTAGTTTTCTCTGCTGCTTACTGATCACAGATCCCTGTGTAGTTTATATACTACAGGGACAATTAATTACTGTTTGTGTCTGATCTGTGCTGCGTACATTTGCAGCATTTGTGTCCGAGACAAATTTCCCCTCTGGGACGATATAAAAATATCTTAAACTACAGCTGCCAAAGTGACCTTCTAGTTGACGTAACTTTTTCATTGAACATCGACTGAACATTCGATCTTCCATGAACACAGGATTTCTTTCAGGGCTTTTGCATCACTTTTAGGTTGGTGTTCCTAATTAACTGGCAGTTAAATGCAGTTTTGTGTTCAGTGACACTTCATTCCCTGGTTTATCTTATTATCAAATCCAAATTATTCACATTTGTTGAAGTTTAGAAACTTGAAATCCAACAAGTTTGAGCAACAAAAGATATAAATAACTTCATATTTAAATAAATTCCCATTGATAAATATCCAGCTCATTGTTTTTCTCATGTTTCGTATTTCGCTAAAAGGAAATGAAAGCTTTGTGTATTACATATGTGTTTCTGTCACTACAGACAATATTGCATTGAACCAACTTAACCTGACAATAAGCTCTAGTTATCAAACCACAAACCAGACTTTACCCTGACCTTAAACCGAGTCTTCACACAAAAATGTAATGATGTGTGTTATTTTTATTCCCAAAATGGGGGCAGGTCAACAGAATGTGACTGTGGAAAAAGATTTTTTGTCCTTCCAGCATGAATAATGCTAGTATACACACACACACACACGTACACACACACACACACACACATACTATGTCTTTCTATCATTGTGGGGACATACCATTGGCTCCCATTCATATCTAACCCCTAACCCTTACCCTAACCCTAAAGAAACGTTTTTGCACTTTTACTTTTTTCAGTAACAACAACATGGTCAAGAAAACACAGTTTGAACTTGTGGGGACCGAAACGAGGTCCCCACAAGTGACATTGTTTTCAGTTTTTCTACAGTTGTGGGGACATTTGGTCCCCACAAGTATAGCCAGCACCTGACACCCCCCCCCCCCCCCCCCCCCACACACACACACACACACACACACCCCTTACCCACACTGACACACAGATAGCTGATCCCCTCCTCAGCGTCCCAGCTCTAGTCACATACAGATATAAGATTGTAATCAGATGTGGTCCTAATTTAAACCAAACGGCAGGTAGCGGCTTGGAAATGTCAACTGATACGTCAGTATATCGGTTTTATTGATCTTCACCGACCAAACTCCAACATCGTGCTTTAACTCACCGTCAGATGTTTGCTTTTAGTGACATTGAGGCTGTTAACCAGTTCACTGAATGAAATGTAGATGTTTAGGCTGCTGGCCTTATGTGAGCAAAGTTTGGGCGGCTGGTACGTATTTGCACAGTGGACAGTGACAGCTGATGACTAATATTAAAAAACACTGACAAGCTCAAGTAAATGATCCTGATTATTCTATTAATCTTCTCATATTCTAGTACATCACCATTTTCGTCACCACACTTGCACTCTCTATAATCCATGTTTTTATTTAAATAGGACATTGTATTTGTGACATTTTCTGTCTTGTACATATGGATTTGATTGTTTTATTGATTTGAAACATTGCTGATATTTCGTTTGCCCTCTTGTTTGCCTTTTTACAAGGGAGTTTAGTGAGCAGTACGGCCTGTATAGAGGCTCTCTGCTAAATCTAATTAAGGTTTAACAGTAGCTGTGGCTTTTGAGGGGAAAAAGAACCTGTCTTATTAGAGGACCTGTATTGAGTTTTATGTCACATAATTAAATTAAAGAGAGAAACTGCATTGAGTCAGCAAGACACTTCTGGTTCAGCAGCGCTAAAAACTATCATGTGAAGTATTAGATATCACAGATGGGTACTGTAAAGAGTTGTTTATATTTGAGATTATTTCAATTCATTACATCGCTCTGGAGCCATTTGGTGATGATGCTTCAGTATTTGAAGAAAAACTGCATCATTAGGTATTTTAACATGTATGAGTGTCGTTGCTATAGTTTCTCCTTTTGAGACAAACTTGAGCTCTAACAGAAAAAGACGAGGTTTAAAGATAAGACTCAGTGCTGAACTTCAAACTCCAAAAACTTATAGACACACACTGCTGACACTCTGAGCAAATATTCAATTACAGCATCTGTCAGTCATTAATCCGTCTGCATTTGTTAAACACTAACAGTATGTAATAACGCATAAAAGTTGTAACTTCCTGTAAGTGTGCATGTACGCTTGTTTGTCTGTGTTTTTGTGTGTGTGCATGCTCACAGACAGAAAAGACAGATGGAGAAGTAACAGCCGATTTTGTTTTGTCGCTCACCCTGACAGCTCAAACCAAAACAAAATCACACAAACTTCATGCCTTGGACCATAACTTTGCTCTCACTGGCTCTGGCTCGCTTTCTCTCCCCGTCTAACGCAGAAACATCTGGATCCAGTGAAAGCAGTCGGGGGGGGGAAAAGGTTTTTAAACATTGGAGGAGGCTGTCGGTGACAAGTGCTAGAAAGGGAGAATGAAAGGGGGAGAAATGTGTGTGCAGGACAACAGGCTTAAAGACAACGAGCTGCCGTGCATAAAATGTACATTTAAAATATAATGCACAGCATCATTTGAGCTGCAAATGAACAGCTTTCTTGCATTTTCTTTTGCTTTGTTCATAATTCATTTTAATAGTTGGAAGTCTCCACCATCTATCTCCAGCATTGACTTTGAATACACCAGTTTGTGAGGATTTTTTGGACCCGTACTCCCTCTAGTGACCAAAAAGCAGAACTTCATACAGTAATAAACAGCTCTTTGTTTTGTCCCAGCAGTGTTTACCACACCAAGGGCCATCCTGACGGGCCACGACTGCGAGGTGACTTGTGCAAGTGTGTGTGCCGAGTTGGGCCTCATCATCAGCGGATGCAAAGGTAAGACTACTAAGTTTCTGTCAGTGTGACCAAAATATACACGTATGCTTTCAGTAGTTATTATTAGACTTTACAGAATATTAAATAGAGACTAGACAGAGGTGAAAGGTCAAGACAAATAACAGATACACAAAAATGGACAGAGGACAGTTGATTTGCATCAAACCCTTTTATTGGGTTTGTTGGTACTTTCTGCTGTTGTAATCTAATATTTAATAAACGTGTAATTGAGCAGAATGTGGACTTTGCAGGTATAGATGTTACTGCAGAGTTAATGTGCACTCATCCCTGTTAAAGTGACCATAGAGTATATCTGTTTCCAACCACAAAAGGAAAAGAAAAACTTAACATAAGCTACATGATATGCACAGTGTTTTATACATATAACTGAATATATGACTCATTTGTATGATGGTTGACTGTTTAAATAAGACCTGCAAGACAGTTTTTTACAGGAATAAAGGAAAAAAATCTGTGTGTGCCACAGTGTGTGTTACTTCACCAAAGCTTATTGAACAAATAAATAGAAGTCAGAATTCTAACATGTGAATTAATGTTTTACATAAAAGCTCTAATTTGTTGTCTTGTGTGCACAGAGGGTCCTTGTCTGATCCATTCCATGAATGGGGACCTGCTGCGGACCCTGGAGGGCCCCGAGCGCTGCCTGCGGCCCCGCCTCATCCAGTCGTCCTCCGAGGGCCACTGCATGATCTACTACGACAAGGGACAGTTCTGTCTCTTCAGCGTCAACGGAAAACTGCTGGGACACATGGAGGTGGAAGACAGCATCAAGGTGCGTGAGCGTGCATATGCGAGTGCACTTGCACATGTATGTCTGCACCACATCAGCCCAGAAAGTCCTCACACTGATTAAAGGCTCGGTTTGGGTCTGAGATCTGAGCGAGGTAAAGGTCAGCGTGCCTCGGGACAAACTACGGCTTCACATCTCTCTTTCCCTCCGCCCACACACACCAGAGGAAACGCTTCTTTTGATCCACAGCTCTGTTGTCAGGTCGAATTGGTGTGGTGGAGAACATTCCAGAGGAGTGGTCAGTCCTGGGCATCAACACCATTAACTACCCTCCAGCGCAGGACGACACATTCCCCATTTCCCACATTTCCTCCCTCGTGGCTGGAGTGACACAAGATAGCGGCTACTGCCTTTGGTTTCCCGACCCTTTGTTTCCGGTTTGGCCTGGGAAATGTAAGCTAGCTCTGACAGACAGCCGCACGCCTGTTTCCCATTAAGAGAGCTCCGGTGCCCAGGCTCCCAACCTGCCAACCAGCCCACTGCTGCACAAAAGCACAAATATACTGGAGCACTGATGGAGCGCATTACCATCGCTGAGAAAGTAGCTCGTGTTTAGTTTCAATGTGTCGGAGTACTTTATTGTGTCTTTAAGAGAAACTAACGATGTTTTTCGATACTTTTTGAGCTTTGGAGTTTTCCTGGGGAATATTGCAGGCCACTGCCAGCCTCGTCAGCTCTCTGCTGCTGTTGTAAATTCCAGCAATGTCAGATGGCATTAAGAAAATCCTAACATCTTGGAGTGAGGCTGTGAGAGTCTCGTCCTCGTAGCTCCACCCTCCCGGTCTGAGACTCCAAAAGTATTTAGTGTACACATACCAGAATCAATCTTCTCAGCCCTCGGAGCCTCAGCACAGTATGACTCCAGGATAAATAAGTGTTTGTGCTGGCCTGCAGCGTACGCCGAGAAAGAGACAGTAAGGCTGAGAAGCAGAGAGAATGTATGCGCTGTGAATTTATGGGGGTCTGGAGTCAGAGGTTAGATGACAGGCTAACAGTCGGCATCCTATTCTAATAGCAGAATCGGGTGACAGAAGCCATACTGAATGGATTACATTCTTTTAAGTACTAGTATAACTCAGGCAGTGTAACCATTCCAGCAGTTTTTTTCACTGCCTGCGTCCATGTAACAGGGGGATTAACAGCACCATAAATTTAACTTTTTACCTTCTCCAGCCCCAGAATCCACCCACTGCTCCCCGAAAGAAGTAGGAAATATGGGCATTAAAAGTGCATGTGTTTCTGCTGGAGTCATTTTTTAGTCATCTGAGCCCGGGTAGCCATCTTAGCCCCCACAGAGCCATCGGCCATCTTGTTTGACCGCCCAGTGGCAAAGGACTGATTTATAATGTCTGTCTACAGCCTCCTACCTGGCCAGGCTGACATGTCTGCCAGCGCTCCTGCCTCCTGCTGGGCTCCAGTAAGGTCATGGACTCCATTAGTAGATACAAAAGTACATTAATGCACAGTAACTGGTAAATAGTTGTCATCTTTTTTACAGTTGTGCAGAGAACTGAACTGTCTTGCTACTGCAATAAGTAACCAGCAGTGACGGTCTGTTAAATCAATATATGCAATTTAAAGCTGCGCTTGAAGCATTTTTTATCAGATGACAATCTTGAGCATCAGAGGGATCCTTTGTAGTGATGCACCCACTTCACATCTGCAGCTGTTCTCCCGTTTTAGCTTCATTCATCTCATTGTTTTGGTTTTATGGCTCGCAACAGTTATAGATCAGCCTTGTTTCCAGCTGCACACACAGCATCAAACCGCGGACTAAAAGAGTTGCCGGCAAGCTGGTGAACATACTGGAGGATTTGACGGATATTTTCCCCAGGAGTTGGTCGAGACCAAAAACCGAGCTAAAAGAAAACATGAAATGGACACAAACACAACTTCAAATCGTACCGTCTCTGCTGGTCGGTGGTTTAAATTTACATTTTTAAAATTAAAGCTATTGGCTTTCTGGTAGGTCTTCTCAGTCACACATTTATCCCGTGTTTTGTAATTCAGCTGGATCTCATTGATCGTGATTGGCTGCATCGTTTTTCGCTGCTGTCAGATTAACTCTGAATGTTGATACTCATGACTGTTACTGTACACACAATGAAGGACTAACACCACACAAACCAAACCGCTGCACTCAGTCATGCTCTGTTCCAGGTCATGTTGGATGATGATCTAACGTGGCAATTAGGCTGGACTGATTCTCGAGGCCTCTGCCGGCGTGCCAGTGAATCATTGTGTGACCGTTTTGTATCTGTCTCAGTGCCTCCACATGCAAGTTGGTGCCTGAAGTGCGTGCGGGATGAGAATGAGAAACAGAGCTCATTTAACTCGGTGTGGAAATTGCACTAAAGTGTTTTTTTCAAAAAATATATATACAAAACATTTGCTGAATTTCTGCTTCGCTCCCTCCACGTCCAATCCACTCTGGACCGCTCTTGAAGGGTTATTTATGTTTTCTTTACAAAATCAAGTGCCTGAAAATGACTTGTTCCAGCTTTAAGTTTCATTTTTCCGTTTAATATGAGCCTGATTCAACACACATGCCGCCGATGATTGAAGTGTCTCTCGCTGAATCACTGCAGCTGAAAGACGTCCGACTTTGGTGTCGTGAAACCGCAAACGACAAAAGCTCCACATTAGTGGCGTTTGCTGCTTTTAGAACTTACATTGTGCCTCGTCATTTCATCAGCTACGGTTACTTGCTGATTGATGCTCCTGACTGTTCCAGTTTTAGCTTCCACTATGCACTGTGCCCGTAATAGACTCCAGCACATGACTTGATTTGTGTACATCTGATTCCTCGGGGACCCATTCGGCTGCTACAGTTTGCAGGAAAAGCAGATGAGATGAGTAAATCTCCGAGCCTCACTGTGGGGAGCCATCTTTGTTGCAAGTCGGGGTCTGTGTACAGAAAGCCCCTAAGGATGGCCGGGCTGACCTGGGAACTTCTGTCAGATCACACGACCTCGCAGTATGAGCTTCACTTTGACTTTAGAGATAAACTGGTCCCAGATCACCAGGCCTATTCGGAGACAATTTATGCATGTGGTTCCAGTTTGAACAGCTTTGCTGCCATGTTTCTCTTTTTTTTTCAGTATGGAAGGACACTTAAAGATGACTGTACAGTATGCTTTAGCGTTAGAAAGCTATTCCCAACTTTAAAATCTAAAAGCTATACACTGAAAAAACTCAAAATCTTACCAAGTATATTTGTCTTATTTTTAGTCTAAATGTCTCATCCAACTCGATTTAAGATAAATTCACTTAAGCGACATTTCAGCAAGATGGAGGGACTTGTTTTAAGACAACGCATCTTAAATATCTTGTTAAGTCAAACAATCTTGAAATTATCTTGTTTTAACCCTCGTGTCGTCCTGCAGGTCAAATTGACTCGTTTAAAAGTTTGAAAAGGTGGAAAAAAAAGTATATTTTCACAGTGAAAGCTTCCACATTTTCAAAATTTTGGGGGAAATTTTTGAATAATTTTTGATGGAAAAAAGAAATGTTAAAAAAATTGTTTTTTTAAGAACATTCAGGAAAAAATCAAACAAAATCCAGCAGATTTCACAGAATTTTTGGTAGATTTTTCCCCAAATGTTCTTATAGAAATTATTAGAAGTTGTACTGATATATATGTAATCACTTTAGATATTTTTAGGATTTTTTAATGATTTTTATTATATTTTTGAAAATATTTACAATTTTCTTTATTTATTTATTTTTTATTTCTTGCCAAATTTGGGGATTTTTTTTTTTAATAAAACTTTTAAGGGAGACTTTTAAGGAATTTTCTTCTTGAAGGTTTTGCAAATTTTTCTAAATTTGGGGAATTTTTTTTGCTGAATTTGTTGATTTTTTTTCAGACAAGGAAATGATATTTTTGGTGCCATAAATGAGGACAACAAGAGGGTTAAAACACCTAAGTTTCACAATCCTGGTAAAATATAGCTTAAAATATGTTTTCCCAGCTAATTTTAAGATCTCAATATTCTAAATATCATATCTTATTTCAAGAAATCTCTATTTTTCACGTTCTATTGGCAGATTTTTTCACTTATTTCAAGCTAAAAGTTGCTTGAAATAAGTTTTTTTTTTTTTTCTTCTTTTGAGAGGAGCATTATTTCCAGTGTAGTGAGTCTAACATGTTAGACATAGGAGAGTTCTCAAGCTCATTAAAATGCTAATAATGAACCCATGTTTGTCCTCTGGCAGGCCATGCTTCTCAGCCGTGATGGCCAGTATCTGCTGACAGGTGGAGATGGAGGTGTAGTTTCTGTCTGGCAGGTCCACAACCTCAAACAGCTGTTCACCTACCCCGGCTGTGATGCAGGAATCCGCTCCATGGCCATGTCGCATGACCAAAGGTAAAACACTCGCATACGTGGAGATTACAAATACCTTCATCCGGTGCTGAAACTGATCTTTTACCTTGAGAAGTAAATAAAGCAATGCCACGTTGTAAGTAGATAGTAGTCTGGAAGTAGAACTAGAAGCAGTGTTTCTGTGCTTAGCCCTTCATCAGGCAACTGATCATATTTGGTGACTTCTGCACACGTTAAATATGGCGTTCGCCTCTCAGTGAGGTCAAGATACATGTGGTTTTCACCCGGCCCATCAGTGAAGATCACGATTGCACACTACAATCATGGCATTTTATCAATCAGCAGAGGAATGCAACGTGTCAACAGACTTGCAGCTTGGTCCTCTTTCATATTTGGTTGAAACATCAAAACTAACCATAGTTAGTTGAAGAAAATCACACATTTTACAGCCGAGTAGTTGTGCTAAGTGATGACATATACATTTCTTGGAATGCTTTTTTTTTTTTTTTTTTTTACCAACAACGGGCAAGGAACCATTTATGGTAACTTCACTTACCTTGAATTTCAACATGAAAATTAAAAATTTAGAAAAATGTCACAAAATTTAAAAAGTCTTATGTCCTCCAATAACACTGGGACATTTTGAATTTCAAAGTATTTCAATGAGTAAAGTAAATACAGTGTACTTAGAAAGCGTTTTTCACACACAAAAGTCACCAAATGCTTCACAATGACAACATAAAAATACAGGAAAACAAAGTGATCGCCTGAGCTGCAAAGTAAAAAGTGCAAAACTGCACAATGCATAGTAAAAAAAAAAGTACACAACAGTAATACATAAAATAAAGCAAATACTGAGCTATTATGTACAAGTTATCCAACTGCCGTTGTAAACAGGTGCGTCTGAGGGACAAACGACAAATTTAATACATTTGACCTGAGAGAGCGAGCTGACTATAGATGAAGCAGCTCAGAAGCATAAAGGAGTGAAGTACGACCTTTTACAGGAGTCTGACTCACTGGATCTGCACGACTGTTCAAAAGTTTGGGGTCACCCAGACAATTTCATGTTTTCCATGAAAACTCACACTTTTATTCATGTGCTAACATAATTACACAAGGGTTTTCTAATCCTCAATGAGCCTTTCAACACCATTAGCTAACACAATGTAGCATTAGAACACAGGAGTGATGGTTGCTGGAAATGTTCCTCTGTACCCCTATGGAGATATTCCATTAAAAATCAGCTGTTTCCAGCTACAACAATCATTTACCACATTAACAATGTCTAGACTGGATTTCTGATGAATTTAATGTCATCTTTATTGAAAAAAAACCTGCTTTTCTTTCAAAAATAAGGACATTTCCAAGCGACCCCAAACTTTTGAGCGATAGTGTAGGTTTCGGGTGTAAACCTGCTATTGGCCGATCATCTCAGTTTGCTTTCTTCCCCCATCCAATATCAAAGTTTTACCATTTAACTATTGCGCTGGGTTTGGATTGTGGAGTCCGTCAGTCGTTCTCCTTGTTTCCTGCGGTGAATTATCCATTTTAGTCGCAGTGCTCATCCTTCTACATGCAAATGTTCCACCACAAGGATTCCAGCTGTCACTATTCTGAATAAACACCGAAGCCACATCCTGTGTTTGGCCCTGCCCACGATGACCGTGATTGGTGTAAAGAAATACAAACAAACCGGTGCTCTTGTGCCCACGGGTTTTTAGGAATTCTGGCCAAAATGGTGACTACATCCTGGAGATATTTTACTATTTACATTTTCAATTTGTTTATCTGCTCTTTGTAAACACAGCCTGCTGAAAAGCCCCTGAATTTTTCTCACGCAGCTTTTAGTCCCAGCTAAGTGACTAATAGCTTAGTTCTTACCGCAGTTACCAGGATTTAAACTTTAGTTGATTCACTTTCCTTAACCCTCCAGCAGGTCAAAATTAACCTGTTTTAAAGTTTGAAAATGTGGGAAAAATATATTTTCACAGTGAAATTTCTGATGTCCACATTTTCAACATTTTTGGGAAATTTTGGGATTTTTGGGAAAGCTTTCGGAAAACAAAACATGTTAAAAATGTTTCTTTAAGAAAATATTAAAAGGTTTTACTGATATATATGGAATCACTTTAGATATTTTAAAGATTTTTTTGGAAGATTTTTCAAATTTTTTGAAAATATTTACAAGAATTTTCTTGCTAAATTTGAGGGATTTTTTAAAATAAAACTTTTAAGGGAAACTTTTAAGGAATTATTGGAATTTTCTTCCTGAAGGTTTTGCAAATGTCCAGAAATTTTGGGGATTTTTTGCTGAATTTTTGTATATTTTTCGGTGCCTATGAATGAGGACAATAGGAGGGTTAAAGTGTAGCATTTCATGGACGAGTAGCTGAAGCACCACTGGGAAGCTCAAAAAAAAATGCAACAATTTTGGCGCCCAGATAGCTGAACTGGATGAGCGAGCGAGCCACGAACGCAGCAGCCTGAGTCTGATTCCAGCTCATGGCACTGAACTGCATGTCTTCTTCTCCCTGCTTTCCTGTCTTCCTCGACTGCACTTATTAAATAAAGCCAATAAAAGGCCCAAAAAAAGTAACAGAAATAAATCTAACAATTCTTCCTATTTTTACACTCTGGTTCTGATAGATGTTATACTTTTTGTTTTAATTTTCTTTTTTTAATACGCCTTTGAATCCTGCTTGGAGTACGGAGCGTTAAGTGACAAAATGTGGCTTTTGTGAATAAGAACTAAAACACTTCTGCAGCTTTATTTAATAACTAAAGGATACTTGTAGCAGACTTCAGATAGATGTTGCTGTTTTTTGTAATGACGAGGTTATGACTCTTCTCTACTTTGTCCTGCACCACCTATTATTTTGCAACTTATAAATCCAATTGTCTCTCTTTTGTAAAAACTCTTCATTTTGCAGGTTCTATGCATTTTGTTATTAATACTATTGCTGATGAATGAATCTGAAAACAGAATTTTAAAGTTGTAGCTGATCAAGATGAGGCAAATTTTATATATTTAATACAAAATCTTACTGGATGATCGTAAGTTTTGTTGTCTTATTCTTCAAATTTACCATTTAATATGAAATGCAGTGAAGCAGAATTCTTAAATCCACCTCTCCTCTCTGCTTTCAGGTGCATCATCACCGGCATGGCCTCTGGAAGTATCGTCCTCTTCTACAACGACTTCAACAGGTGGCATCACGAGTACCAGACCAGGTACTGACTCGACTGACAAGAAAAAGAAATCCAAACTGTCGCAAGTGTGAACTCTTCTGAAAGGCACTATTCTGTCTATATCCTGATATCCTGAATGTATCTCACTGAAAGAAGAAGAAAAAAAGACAAATTTGTCCTGTTATAGTAAAAGAATCAAACTATTTTTAAAAAGGGCATTGCTATATTTTGTAGATCAGATAGAAAATTTTCATATAAATCTTAGGGTGGGGGTTCTGTTCCTGTACGGTTAAAAACAAATCTATTTTTAGCTTTAAGAGTCTATTTTCATCTCCTCCACTGAAGAAAAAGAGGGATTCGTGGGGAGTTAGTGAGAATCTTTTCTCTTGACTTAAAAATCCAAATATTTGTGTACTTTAGGGTGAATGAGTTTTCTTTTCTGTAGGTGTGTATGTGGGCAGCAATTATTAAGCTATCACTCACTTTAACATGCTTTTCCTTGTTTCAGCAACACAGCAAGTAGTTATGAAATGTTTGAATAAATAATAAATGTCTTGAAGTGAAAGAAGAGGGAATACGCAATTATATAAATATCTCTATATAATGTTTAAATGTAGTCCTCCATATTTAAGATTTCTATTCCCTCTGTACGTCTGTGCTCGCTAAGAGATTGCCTTTCTGTGCATGGCTCACTACTCGTATGGAACATATCAGTGCAGATCTGTCACCTTATTATTTAAAACACAAACCCTCCCGGCATCAGTGAAAATGGTAAAAATGAGCTTTCTGTGAAGGAGTCGACTTTTGACATTTCTTTCTTAAATGACTGAGCAGTGACTTGTTTTTTTTTTTTTCTAAAACGAGAACCTTAATATCTCCGATGGATCGAGTGAAGATTTAATTTTTACATCATTAAATAAAAATCCTATCTAGCGTCCAAGCCAGCTCTGCACCTTTAAAGTCCTCTTCGAGTCTCCAAAGCAGCTAAGAGCAAAGTGAGGTGCACAATGAAAGGAAGGACTTACCCAATTATTGTCTGTTTTCTTTTTCCATCACAGAATGAGTGATTATCTTGATGTGATTCAGCACTAAAATGAGACATCTTCTTCTTTTGGTCTTCTGTTAAACGAGCATCCACTTCCATCTTTAATTTTTCAGGAAACATTCCTTTCTTTAAAATTTGCGCTTCAATGTGGTTTGAATCTCCACTTATATGGGAACTACTTTTATCTATCAACCCTTTTTTTTGCAATCATTTTGGAGTGTTTTGTGTGCTGAGTTCAGACAATAAAGTGGAATTTTATAACTTGAGTTGGTGTGTTTTTCATTTAGCCTCACTAACAGTGCACAGCCCCCTCTAGTGGTCACACACACATTCACAACAAGCAAACATGGATTTGAAGTCTTTATTGCATTTTTTACCCTCTTTTGAACTGTTTCAAAATAGTGGGAGATTAAAAGCAGCCGCTCTACGCCTAATAAAAACTCCAGTTTGACATGTTTGACCTAGCTGGTTAAAACTGTCTTTTCATACAAATCTTCCTTTACAAACTGCTAAAACAAAGCATGAAAATCTACTTTGACTACTATGCAGAAGAGGAACTAAATGACATTGTGTACCAACTTGACTCTGAGTGTGTGAGAGGAGAGTATTCATGCAGCAGAAAAAGTCCACAGGAGGTAAAGGGGGAAGAGTCGGCTCTACTCACAGCAGCTGGGATAAAAGCCAGAGAGTTTAAAACGAGGACAAAACAAATCACTTCTAACTTAACTTTTAGGACTCAGAATGTGGGACATCATTTTTCAGCCAAGCTGGTTTGGATGAAGGCATCATTAAGCAATGAGCTGTGATCAGGTTCAAACCCGTCACCTTGACAACACATTCGTTCTTCTAAATCCAACAGACCAAAAACCACAAGTTGAATATTCTGAAGTGTAGTTTCATGCTGCCCACAGTACAGGAGAGTCAGGAGAAACTACAAGTAGTAACTGTGTCCTTTCTGTGCAATACTTTAGCCGTAGCTGTGAGCAGTTTGTGTCAAAAGCAGAGTTTGGTTGAATGTCTGTTGGATCTACTTTGTCTCTATACAGCAGCTCTGACTTTGCGGGTCACGGCTGCTCAGACACACAGATGCAAATACAAACCTTCAAGTTTCAGGTGGACAGCTTAGGTTCATCACACTATGTACAGATACAGTCGACACCCAATAACGCAAACACACAGCGAGTGAATGAAAGAGTCAGCATGTGTCAGTGACAGCGGGTGAACAAAATAAAGCAAAAAGGCAACCGCGCTGGAATAAACACCTTTGTGTCACTTCTATCTGGGTTTATTTACACAGGTTTTTAGATACTCATCTGTGAAATTTCTCCTCCCAACCCTCTTTAATGCCGTGAAGGTGGATAAATTGTGTTTTTTGCTCACGATAATGAAAATGTTACGCTTCTTCTCCCGAGGCTGCGATCCAGGTACTGGATAATTCACCGAACTAATTTAAACTGAACCGTAAGTGAATTATTCAGAGTAACTGGGACACTGTTTCTGGAGAGAGTCACCGCTGCTGTGATATTTTTAATTATACGAGCATCACAAACATAATTCCATTTTGTATTGTATTAAACTAGCAGCAGGCTGATCAACACCTGCACATGTTCACGGCTACGGACCGCATGAGGAGTGACTCCCAAAGGATCACATTTAATTTGACAAGTTAGAACAGCAGAAGGCCGCATTTCCGCTTCACAACATGGTTTTTGAGAAATGTTCAGCCATTGTGCCGACTGATGGTTTCACTAATGGTGCATTTGTCTGCATGTTAAAAACACCAGATAAGCATGTTAACAAGGTGAAGGCTTGATTTTCATTGGAGAGGGTCTTTAGATAAAACAGTGGTCAGCCTTTAGTTGAAATGTTTATGCGTTGTACTGTGAGGGATAACAAGCCAAAAGGTTTGGGAGGTGAACGATAAAAATGGCATTTTCTAATTCATGCGGACACATTGGTAATATTAGTACAAAGAGACTCTATACTTATGAAATCTGAATAGAAATTTGTAGGAGAATTCTGCAACGACTCAAACAAGGTGTTATGAAACTGTGCTCATGTGCTTGTTACTCCGCCAAGGAACGTGGTGGAGTTATGCGACGATCAGCATACCTTTGTCCTTCCATCTATTTCTCTGTGCACAACATTACTCAAAAACAGAATAATGGATTTGGTCGAAATTTTCACGGAAGGTCAGAAATGACGCAAGGACCACCAGATTAGATGTTGGAAGAAATGCAGCCTGTAATCTGGATCCACAGATTTGTTAAAATTTCTGTGTCATTGAGAGATAGCCTAGCCGCGCTAGATCCAGCTCTTAAGACACAAGGGTCTAGGAACGCTGGACAGGGAGGGAGGCGGGCTAAAAGGTTGTCTTTCAAATCCCTCTGCAGCAATTGGGGAGGTATACAGCCAATCAGCGCAATGAATAGGCTGACGTAGTTCCGAGAGCGCCAGATTGTGGCTAAGTCCCATTAGCTTCTCAGCCAGTGGAGCCAACTGGTATATTAAGGATTTGCCATATCCCGTCGGCATAAGTCCAAATACGTCTTTCTTCTCAATGAAACACTTCAGTGCTGTCCTTTGTTTATCTTTCAAGTTGAATTTTAGCTTCAAATCTTTAAAGGCTGTGGCCAAAGCCGAGTCGAAAGATAACTGTTTATTGTGCGCCGGTTGTTTCTGTCAGAATCGTCACGCCTCTGTCGTCACTTCATTACGCCCGCCTTCTGACTCTACACTTCATGGTGATTGGTCCGGCCAGTTTTAGGAGCATCCAACCTCGAGCCTTATGGAGGGTAACTAGACCCACCCTGGCAGAGAATTAAATTCGTTGCCGTGGGTTGTCTAGCGCGGCTAGGCTAAGATAGCGGCACAGCAACGGTCAAAATTCAGAAAGCAAAAGATCGGCTTAGATGGAGAGAAATGATCGTCTATGCTGAATGGCATGGCACTTGATTGATTAAGCACGGCCTCACTGTAACTATGACAACAAGTGAACACTACGTCAGTTCCCTGCTGATGATCACATGACAGCGATCCTACTTAAAATCCATCAGGACGTATCTCTGTCGGAAATGACACAAAGATCAATTGATTCAATTGTGGGGGTGTTTCTGAGTCCCATCAACTCCCACCGCCCGCAACATGTTTAGGTCACATAACGTACACATGCCTTCACTCAGCGCAACGTCATTTTTTTAGGTGTTTCGTTAAATAGGATTAGGCTGGTGATTCTGTACATGTAGTTTTAAAGCTGCAGTCAGTGTTAATCAGGTCCTCATATCCTTGCTTGTCACTGAATTCAAGAATGTCCACCAGGTGGCGCTGCAACAGAATGTATACTGGCCTAAGGAGGTCATCAGAGCTTGCCTGGGGACCAGACAGCCTTTATATTGTGTATTACAAATACACATAAAGTCAGTCTGTAACTGCTCCATTGAACCAAATCTAGCCCAGAGGCGGGACTACCGATCACAGCTTGAATTGGAGAGAGCCAATCAGCGTAACACATGTGTGACGCAATCACTAAGCGACCTAACAATTGCCTTTCCGCCATGATGTTTTGTAGTTTTAACAGCTTCCTTCGCCGTACAGGGGTCCTGTAGCCTAGCCATGCTACACCCATGTTTCTGACGGCACAAGGGTCTAGGGAAGCTCGACAGGGAGGGAGGTGGGCTAAAAGGTTGTCTATCAAATCCCTCTGCAGCAATTGGGTAGGTATACAACCAATCAACGCAACGAATAGGCTGACATAGTTCCGAGAGCACCGGCGGATTGTGGCTAAGTCCCGTTAGCTTCCCAACCAGCGGAGCCAACTGGTATATTAAGGATTTGCCATATCCCATCGGCATAAGTCCAAATATGTCTTTCTTCTCAATGAAACACTTCAGTGCCGTACTTTGTTTATCTTTCAAGTTGAATTTTAGCTTCAAATCTTTAAGGGCTGTGGCCAAAGCCGAGTCGAAAGATAACTGTTTATTGTGCGCCGGTTGTTTCTGTCGGAATCGTCACGCCTCTGTCGTCACTTCGTTACGCCCGCCTTCTGACTCTACACTTCATGGTGATTGGTCCGACCAGTTTTAGGAGAATCCAGCCTCGAGCCTTATGGAGGGTAACTAGACCCTCCCTGGCAGAGAATTAAATTCGTTGCCGTGGGTTGTCTAGCGCGGCTAGGCTAGGGGTCCTGAGGAAAATCTAAGCTCTCCCTTTCAACAGTGGAGGGCAGCATTACGCATTCTATCGTACAGCCTGCCGGAATTAAAAATGCATCCTTTTTAAAAAGAAAAGCTTTAAGAGCTGCTTCTTGTTGAGGTTTTAAGGACAAATTCAGCCCGTGCAAAACAGAGGAAAGCGCACGAGAGAAACCTCGCTCTGTTGCGGTTGCCAACTCGGCCCTGAAGATGACGCATCGTTAACTTCCACCTCTGGTGCTCTGATTGGTTCGGTCTGATCTGCTCGGAGTTTGAAAACCTGTCAAAATGTGTCAATGGAGGAGGGCTAGACCGTATTCCCGTATATCCCTTATAATGGGAATACAGTCTAGCTAAGCTAGGCTACATCAGAGCTGGATTCTGATCACACATATAAAGTTTGAAGCAGATTGGAGAAAGTACAAGCCAGATACACAGCATTTGAATGTTCCAAGACGAATTGTTGAAATTCTGGAGGCTGCCATTTCCACATCCTCAGACTTTTGCAGAGCATTTTGATGCCTTTTGATCGGCCAAATCTGAGCTCTGTCAGGGTTAGCCTGTTTGGGTTTGTAGCTTAAAATTGGACCAAATTAGACACATAATTCAAAAAAGTGTTGAGTTTTGGGGATGATCGCTGTTGTCCTGGTGGAAGTTGCAGTTATTCTCTCCACATTCATTTAAACAGGATCACCCAAAATAACCGCCAAGTGGGGAGATTCTTCTGTGAGGACTTTGAATGTACTTTAGAGGTATTTGTTTCTGATAATCACCACTTTTGCCTGCATCAAGACATCACAGAAGCAGAGCTGAAGCTGTTAATAGCGTTAACTTACTGCATTATTTTGTCCACCCACCGTTCACAGTAACACCCACATAAAGGAACAAATGTGCCGTCACCATCAGGATGGCTACACTACAGGTAGCTAGTCTAGAAAGTTCTGATATGCTGGGATACTTGTTTAATGGTTACAGTACTGTCTCTGTGCTGAAGCAACAGGAGTCCACACCGGGATGCGTTTGTCCAGAATCATTATTTACAAAGGGGAAGTGAGAAGCTAAATGAGAGGAAGGATTCACATTATGCGATACAGAAATGCATGACTTCAATAGACAAACCACTCAGAACAGTGATATTCCCTTTCTCCACATCCTCCGATAATAAATAAAAACACATATATACAATCGACGCTCTTGAGAAAATGCTCAGCTTCACACAATGAGAATGAGTGGATGTGGATGCAGCGGTCAGTGCCTGGCTCAGTTTACAGCTACTAAGAAATGCTCGATGTGGTCTTTTCATCCCCCGTTTTCTGTTTTGTTTGTGGAAAGAGGAGCCGAGCAGGCTGGCCTTTTCGATTTTACCCCACAAGTTCTTCGGCCGGTGGAGGGCTGGGGGAAGGAGGACCGGCGGGGGAGGGAGGGCTCCTGGATCTGGGAGGCGTGGAGGGAGGAGAGGGGAACAGAGTCGGATGAATGGGAGAGGGGGAGGACGGCTCCGGGTCCGTCGGGGAGGAGAGCGGGAAGAATACGACGGGCTGGACGGGGGAGATGGGAGAAGGGGACGTCGGCTTCATGGGAGAGGAGGATAGGGATGCTGGTTGCTTGGTGGGAGAAGAGGGGGAGAGAGAAAAGGGTTTGGTGGGAGATGATGGGGAAGGACAGGAGGTGGGTGTTGAGGGAGTAGCGCAGGTGAAGAGGACAGGGGGTGAGGTCGACTCTGTGGGTAAACAAGAGGCGTCTGGTAGGGAAGTCGGCGGCGTTTCAATCTCAGGAGGGGAGGAGAGAGGCAACGAAGCGATGGGAGGAGCTTCAGCAGAGGGTGAGAACTGGAGCGAACTTACAGCAGGAGGAGGAGGGGGAGGCAGATCTACCTCAGGAGCTAAAACATGACTGTCACTGCCGGGCTGAGAGCAGGGAGGTCTGGTAGCATCAGGCCCGGCAGCTGCTGCAGTCTCAGTGGTTGGTGAAGCCAGCCTGGTAGATTTTGGCACTTTAGCACACGGCGCCTGTTTGGTTGGAGAAGCTGGTTGGACTGGGAGAGCAGATGGGAGTTCCTTGCCAGCTAGCGATGGCGAGCATGGCGCCACTTGTGGATCTGGACGACGACGGGCAGCGAGCTGAAGGGTCTCTTTATCAAGAGCTGTGCTCTGGCGAAACAGACAGACAAACCATCAGCTCGATACTTGTGTGCTAAAACCATCAATCAGGACAGAGAAAGAAGGAAAGACATGTTGTGGGTCAATCAGGACACCTTAGCATAAATAATCCTTCAGCGTTTCCCTGTAAATTACAGTCTAGCCGTTGCAATGGGATTTAATCAGCTGAATGTTTTCTTTTAATAACTACAATCATTAACTACTGACCCAGTTTGGTATTTTTTGTGTGAAATCTATGATTAACAACACTGATGATGAAACAAACTGATGGAAATGGACAAAAATAACTGAAAGATGGTTCAACATAAAGACACGGTAGACTGACCCCACGACAAGGCAAATCAAGAGCTATTCTAACGTGCACAGAAAGGGCAAATGAGAAAAGAAATGTTTACTTTTTCCATTCAACAAGATGCATGACTTGTTTAGTATAAAGTAAATTCTGTTCTTGAGAGCACAGGACAGATTGAAAATA